>NW_026735191.1:0-158590 GCF_949786415.1 Peromyscus eremicus | reverse complement strand
AAGTTGAATCCCATGCAGTTTCTTGTCCTATGAGTAAGAGTTGTTTTCTGATAAGAAGAGTCATTATTGTGCTCCAATTGCCATACACAGTGCAAATAGCACTCGTGTCTGTTCCCAGCTAGTACAGTGTATTGGACTAAAGAGGAGCTACCGTTCTTGTCAGTTTCCTAAGCAGAGTTGAACTAGATATGGCCCGTGTGTGTAGGAAGCACAGTTCTTTTGTTCTGAGCAAGCTCACTGTTCGGACCCCATAGGAAACACAGTAGAGTAGAAGACTGCTCTTTTCTCAAAAGCAGAGTGTGTTTCTTGTAAGGCGAGCTAGCGTTTGTTTCCCAGTCCTAAATGGAGTTGAATCACATGCAGTTTTTGGTCCTACGAGCAAGAGTTGTTTTCTGGTAATAAAGTCACTGTTGCGCTCCCATTGCCATACACAGTGTAAATAGCACTCGCATCTGTTCCCAGCAAGTACAGTGTATTGGACTGAAGCAGAGCTACTGTTCTTGTCAGTTTCCTAAGCAGAGTTGAACTAGATATGGCCCGTGTGTGTAGGAAGCCCAGTTCTTTTGTTCTGAGCAAGCTCACTGTTCGGACCCCATAGGATACACAGTCGAGTAGAAGAGTGCTCTTTTCTCAAAAGCAGAGTGTGTTTCTTGTTAGGCGAGCTAGCGTTTGTTTCCCAGTCCTAAACGGAGTTGAATCACGTGCAGATTCTTGTCCGACGAGCAAGAGTTGTTTTCTGATAAGAAGAGTCACTATTGCGCTCCCATTGTCATACACAGGGCAATTAGCACTGGCGTCTGTTCCCAGCATGTACAGTGTATTAGACTGAAGAGGATCTACTGTTCTTGTCAGTTTCCTAAGCAGAATTGAACTAGATATGGCCGTGTGTGTAGGAAGCACAGTTTTTTGTTCTGAGCAAGCTCACTGTTCCGGCCCTATAGGAAACAAAGTAGAGTAGAAGAGTGATGGTTTCAAAAAAGCAGAGTGTGTTTCTTGTAAGGCGAGCTAGCGTTTGTTTCCCAGTCCTAAATGGAGTTGAATCACATGCAGTTTCTGGTCCTACAAGCAAGAGTTGTTTTCTGGTAAGGAAAGTCACTATTGCGCTCCCATTGCCATACACAGTGCAAATAGCACTCGCGTCTGTTCCCAGCAAGTGCAGTGTATTGGACTGAAGAAGAGCTACTGTTCTTGTCAGTTTCCTAAGCAGAGTTGAACTAGATATGGCCCATGTGTGTAGGACACACAGTTCTTTTGTTCTGAGCAAGCTCTCTGTACGGACCTCATAAGAAACACAGTAGAGTAGAAGACTGCTCTTTTCTCAAAAGCAGAGTGTGTTTCTTGTAAGGCGAGCTAGCGTTTGTTTCCCAATCCTAAATGGAGATGAATCACATGCAGTTGCTTGTCCTTCAAGTAAGAGATGTTTTCTAGTAAGAAGAGTCACTATTGCGCTCCCATTGTCATACACAGGGCCAATAGCACTGGCGTCTGTTCCCAGCATGTACAGTGTATTGGACTGAAGAGCATCTACTGTTCTTCTCAGTTTCCTAAGCAGAGTTGAACTAGATATGGCCCGTGTGTGTAGGAAGCACAGTTCTTTTGTTCTGAGATTGCTCACTGTTCCAGCCTTATAGGAAAGACATTAGAGTAGAAGAGTGCTCCTTTCTCAAAAGCAGAGTGTGTTTCTTGTAAGTCAAGCTAGCGTTTGTTTCCAAGTCCTAAATAGAGTTGAATCACATGCAGTTTCTGGTCCTACGAGCAAGAGTTGTTATCTGGTAAGAAGAGTCACTATTGTGCTTCCATTGTCATAAACGGGGCAAATAGCACTGGCATCTGTTCCCACCAAGTACAGTGTATTGGAATGAAGAGGAGCTGCTGTTCTTGTCAGTTTCCTAAGCATAATTGAACTAGATATGGCCCGTGTGTGTAGGAAGCACAGTTCTTTTGTTCTGAGCAAGCTCACTGTTCGGACCCCATAGGAAACACAGTAGAGTAGAGGAGTGCTCCTTTCTCAAAAGCAGAGTGTGTTTCTTGTAAGGCAAGCTAGCATTTGTTTCCCAGTCCTAAATGGAGTTGAATCACATCCTGTTTTTGGTCCTACGAGCAAGAGTTGTTTTCTGGTAATAAAGTCACTGTTGCGCTCCCATTGCCATACACAGTATAAATAGCACTCGCATCTGTTCCCAGCAAGTACAGTGTATTGGACTGAAGCAGAGCTACTGTTCTTGTCAGTTTCCTAAGCAGAGTTGAACTAGATATGGCCCGTGTGTGTAGGAAGCACAGTTCATTTGTTCTGAGCAAGCTCATTGTTCGGACCCCATATGAACCACAGTAGAATAGAAGACTGCTCTTTTCTCAAAAGCAGAGTGTGTTTCTTGTAAGGCGAGCTAGCGTTTGTTTCCCAGTCCTAAATGGATTTGAATCACATGCAGTTTTTGGTCCTACGAGCAAGAGTTGTTTTCTGGAAAGGTAAGTCACTATTGTGCTCCCATTTACATACACAGTGCAAATAGCACTCGCATCTGTTCCCAGCAAGTACAGTGTATTGGACTGAAGATGAGCTACTGTTCTTGTCGGTTTCCTAAGCAGAGTTGAACTAGATATTGCCCCTGTGTGTAGGAAGCACAGTTCTTTTGTTCTGAGCAAGCTCATTGTTCGGACCCCATAGGAAACACAGTAGAGTAGAAGAGTGCTCTTTTCACAAAAACAGTGTGTGTTTCTTGTAAGGCGAGCTAGCGTTTGTTTCCCAGTTCTAAATGAAGTTGAATCACATGCAGTTTCTGTTCCTATGAGCAAGAATTGTTTTCTGGGAAGAAGAGTCACTATTGTGCTCCCATTGCTATACACAGTGCAAATAGCACTCGCGTCTGTTCCCAGCAAGTACACTGTATTGGACTGAAGAGGAGCTACTGTTCATGTCAGTTTCCTAAGCAGAGTTGAACTAATTATGGCCCCTGTGTGTAGGAAGCACAGTTCTTTTGTTCTGAGCAAGCTCACTATTTGGACCCAATAGGAAACACAGTAGAGTAGAAGAGTGCTCTTTTCTCAAAATCAGAGAGTCTTTCTTGTAAGGCAAGCTAGTGTTTGTTTCCCAGTCAGAAATGAAGTTGAATCCCATGCAGTTTCTTGTCCTATGAGTAAGAGTTGTTTTCTGATAAGAAGAGTCATTATTTTGCTCCAATTGCCATACACAGTGCAAATAGCACTCGTGTCTGTTCCCAGCTAGTACAGTGTATTGGACTAAAGAGGAGCTACCGTTCTTGTCAGTTTCCTAAGCAGAGTTGAACTAGATATGGCCCGTGTGTGTAGGAAGCACAGTTCTTTTGTTCTGAGCAAGCTCACTGTTCGGACCCCATAGGAAACACAGTAGAGTAGAAGAGGGCTCTTTTCTCAAAAGCAGAGTGTGTTTCTTGTAAGGCGAGCTAGCGTTTGTTTCCCAGTCCTAAATGGAGTTGAATCACATGCAGTTTTTGGTCCTACGAGCAAGAGTTGTTTTCTGGTAATAAAGTCACTGTTGCGCTCCCATTGCCATACACAGTGTAAATAGCACTCGCATCTGTTCCCAGCAAGTACAGTGTATTGGACTGAAGCAGAGCTACTGTTCTTGTCAGTTTCCTAAGCAGAGTTGAACTAGATATGGCCCGTGTGTGTAGGAAGCCCAGTTCTTTTGTTCTGAGCAAGCTCACTGTTCGGACCCCATAGGATACACAGTCGAGTAGAAGAGTGCTCTTTTCTCAAAAGCAGAGTGTGTTTCTTGTTAGGCGAGCTAGCGTTTGTTTCCCAGTCCTAAACGGAGTTGAATCACGTGCAGATTCTTGTCCGACGAGCAAGAGTTGTTTTCTGGTAAGAAGAGTCACTATTGCGCTCCCATTGTCATACACAGGGCAATTAGCACTGGCGTCTGTTCCCAGCATGTACAGTGTATTAGACTGAAGAGGATCTACTGTTCTTGTCAGTTTCCTAAGCAGAGTTGAACTAGATAAGGCCCCTGTGTGTAGGAAGCACAGTTCTTTTGTTCTGAGCAAGCTCAATGTTCGGACCCCATAGGAAACACAGTAGAGTAGAAGAGTGCTCTTTTCTCAAAATCAGAGTGTCTTTCTTGTAAGGCGAGCTAGTGTTTGTTTCCCAGTCAGAAATGGAGTTGAATCCCATGCAGTTTCTGGTCCTATGAGCAAGAGTTGTTTTCTGATAAGAAGAGACACTATTGTGCTCCTATTGCCATACACAGTGCAAATAGCACTGGCGTCTGTTCCCAGCAAGTACAGTGTATTGGACTGAAGAGGAGCTACTGTTCTTGTCAGTTTCCTAAGCAGAGTTGAACTACATATGGTCCATGTGTGTAGGAGGCACAGTTCTTTTGTTCTGAGCAAACTCACTGTTCGGACCCCATCGGAAACACAGTAGAGTAGAAGAGTGCTCTTTTCTCAAAAGCAGAGTGTGTTTCTTGTAAAGCGAGGTAGCATTTGTTTCCCAGTCTTAAATGGAGCTGAATCACATGCAGTTTCTGGTCCTACGAGCAAGAGTTGTTTTCTGGTAAGAAAAGTCACTATTGTGCTCCCATTTCCATACACAGTGCAAATAGCACTCACGACTGTTCCCAGCAATTACAGTGTATTGGACTGAAGCGGAGCTACTGTTCTTGTCAGTTTCCTAAGCAGAGTTGAACTAGATATGGCCCCTGTGTGTAGGAAGCACAGTTCTTTTGTTCTGAGCAAGCTCACTATTTGGACCCAATAGGAAACACAGTAGAGTAAAGTGTGCTCTTTTCTCAAAATCAGAGAGTCTTTCTTGTAAGGCAAGCTAGTGTTTGTTTCCCAGTCAGAAATGAAGTTGAATCCCATGCAGTTTCTTGTCCTATGAGTAAGAGTTGTTTTCTGATAAGAAGAGTCATTATTGTGCTCCAATTGCCATACACAGTGCAAATAGCACTCGTGTCTGTTCCCAGCTAGTACAGTGTATTGGACTAAAGAGGAGCTACCGTTCTTGTCAGTTTCCTAAGCAGAGTTGAACTAGATATGGCCCGTGTGTGTAGGAAGCACAGTTCTTTTGTTCTGAGCAAGCTCACTGTTCGGACCCCATAGGAAACACAGTAGAGTAGAAGACTGCTCTTTTCTCAAAAGCAGAGTGTGTTTCTTGTAAGGCGAGCTAGCGTTTGTTTCCCAGTCCTAAATGGAGTTGAATCACATGCAGTTTTTGGTCCTACGAGCAAGAGTTGTTTTCTGGTAATAAAGTCACTGTTGCGCTCCCATTGCCATACACAGTGTAAATAGCACTCGCATCTGTTCCCAGCAAGTACAGTGTATTGGACTGAAGCAGAGCTACTGTTCTTGTCAGTTTCCTAAGCAGAGTTGAACTAGATATGGCCCGTGTGTGTAGGAAGCCCAGTTCTTTTGTTCTGAGCAAGCTCACTGTTCGGACCCCATAGGATACACAGTCGAGTAGAAGAGTGCTCTTTTCTCAAAAGCAGAGTGTGTTTCTTGTTAGGCGAGCTAGCGTTTGTTTCCCAGTCCTAAACGGAGTTGAATCACGTGCAGATTCTTGTCCGACGAGCAAGAGTTGTTTTCTGATAAGAAGAGTCACTATTGCGCTCCCATTGTCATACACAGGGCAATTAGCACTGGCGTCTGTTCCCAGCATGTACAGTGTATTAGACTGAAGAGGATCTACTGTTCTTGTCAGTTTCCTAAGCAGAATTGAACTAGATATGGCCGTGTGTGTAGGAAGCACAGTTTTTTGTTCTGAGCAAGCTCACTGTTCTGGCCCTATAGGAAACAAAGTAGAGTAGAAGAGTGATGGTTTCAAAAAAGCAGAGTGTGTTTCTTGTAAGGCGAGCTAGCGTTTGTTTCCCAGTCCTAAATGGAGTTGAATCACATGCAGTTTCTGGTCCTACAAGCAAGAGTTGTTTTCTGGTAAGGAAAGTCACTATTGCGCTCCCATTGCCATACACAGTGCAAATAGCACTCGCGTCTGTTCCCAGCAAGTGCAGTGTATTGGACTGAAGAAGAGCTACTGTTCTTGTCAGTTTCCTAAGCAGAGTTGAACTAGATATGGCCCATGTGTGTAGGACACACAGTTCTTTTGTTCTGAGCAAGCTCTCTGTACGGACCTCATAAGAAACACAGTAGAGTAGAAGACTGCTCTTTTCTCAAAAGCAGAGTGTGTTTCTTGTAAGGCGAGCTAGCGTTTGTTTCCCAATCCTAAATGGAGATGAATCACATGCAGTTGCTTGTCCTTCAAGTAAGAGATGTTTTCTAGTAAGAAGAGTCACTATTGCACTCCCATTGTCATACACAGGGCCAATAGCACTGGCGTCTGTTCCCAGCATGTACAGTGTATTGGACTGAAGAGCATCTACTGTTCTTCTCAGTTTCCTAAGCAGAGTTGAACTAGATATGGCCCGTGTGTGTAGGAAGCACAGTTCTTTTGTTCTGAGATTGCTCACTGTTCCAGCCTTATAGGAAAGACATTAGAGTAGAAGAGTGCTCCTTTCTCAAAAGCAGAGTGTGTTTCTTGTAAGTCAAGCTAGCGTTTGTTTCCAAGTCCTAAATAGAGTTGAATCACATGCAGTTTCTGGTCCTACGAGCAAGAGTTGTTATCTGGTAAGAAGAGTCACTATTGTGCTTCCATTGTCATAAACGGGGCAAATAGCACTGGCATCTGTTCCCACCAAGTACAGTGTATTGGAATGAAGAGGAGCTGCTGTTCTTGTCAGTTTCCTAAGCATAATTGAACTAGATATGGCCCGTGTGTGTAGGAAGCACAGTTCTTTTGTTCTGAGCAAGCTCACTGTTCGGACCCCATAGGAAACACAGTAGAGTAGAGGAGTGCTCCTTTCTCAAAAGCAGAGTGTGTTTCTTGTAAGGCAAGCTAGCATTTGTTTCCCAGTCCTAAATGGAGTTGAATCACATCCTGTTTTTGGTCCTACGAGCAAGAGTTGTTTTCTGGTAATAAAGTCACTGTTGCGCTCCCATTGCCATACACAGTATAAATAGCACTCGCATCTGTTCCCAGCAAGTACAGTGTATTGGACTGAAGCAGAGCTACTGTTCTTGTCAGTTTCCTAAGCAGAGTTGAACTAGATATGGCCCGTGTGTGTAGGAAGCACAGTTCATTTGTTCTGAGCAAGCTCATTGTTCGGACCCCATATGAACCACAGTAGAATAGAAGACTGCTCTTTTCTCAAAAGCAGAGTGTGTTTCTTGTAAGGCGAGCTAGCGTTTGTTTCCCAGTCCTAAATGGATTTGAATCACATGCAGTTTTTGGTCCTACGAGCAAGAGTTGTTTTCTGGAAAGGTAAGTCACTATTGTGCTCCCATTTACATACACAGTGCAAATAGCACTCGCATCTGTTCCCAGCAAGTACAGTGTATTGGACTGAAGATGAGCTACTGTTCTTGTCGGTTTCCTAAGCAGAGTTGAACTAGATATTGCCCCTGTGTGTAGGAAGCACAGTTCTTTTGTTCTGAGCAAGCTCACTGTTCGGACACCATAGGAAACACAGTAGAGTAGAAGAGTGCTCTTTTCTCAAAAGCAGAGTGTGTTTCTTGTAAGGTGAGCTAGCGTTTGTTTCCCAATCCTAAATGGAGATCAATCACATGCAGTTTCTTGTCCTACGAGCAATAGTTGTTTTCTGATAAGAAGAGTCACTATTGCGCTCCCATTGTGATACATAGGGCAAATAGCACTGGCGTCTGTTCCCAGCATGTACAGTGCATTGGACTGAAGAGGATCTACTGTTCTTGTCAGTTTCCTAAGCAGACTTGAACTAGATATGGCCCGTGTGTATAGGAAGCACAGTTCAATTGTTCTGAGAAAACTCACTGTTCTGGCCATATAGGAAACACAGTAGAGTAGAAGAGTGCTCTTTTCTCAAAAGCAGAGTGTGTTTCTTGTAAGGTGAGCTAGCGTTTTTTTCCCAGTCCTAAATGGAGTTGAATCACATGCAGTTTTTGGTCCTACGAGCAAGAGTTTTTTTCTGGTAAGGAAAGTCACTATTGCACTCCCATTGCCATACACAGTGCAAATAGCACTCACGACTGTTCCCAGCAATTACAGTGTATTGGACTGAAGCGGAGCTACTGTTCTTGTCAGTTTCCTAAGCAGAGTTGAACTAGATATGGCCCCTGTGTGTAGGAAGCACAGTTCTTTTGTTCTGAGCAAGCTCACTATTTGGACCCAATAGGAAACACAGTAGAGTAAAGTGTGCTCTTTTCTCAAAATCAGAGAGTCTTTCTTGTAAGGCAAGCTAGTGTTTGTTTCCCAGTCAGAAATGAAGTTGAATCCCATGCAGTTTCTTGTCCTATGAGTAAGAGTTGTTTTCTGATAAGAAGAGTCATTATTGTGCTCCAATTGCCATACACAGTGCAAATAGCACTCGTGTCTGTTCCCAGCTAGTACAGTGTATTGGACTAAAGAGGAGCTACCGTTCTTGTCAGTTTCCTAAGCAGAGTTGAACTAGATATGGCCCGTGTGTGTAGGAAGCACAGTTCTTTTGTTCTGAGCAAGCTCACTGTTCGGACCCCATAGGAAACACAGTAGAGTAGAAGACTGCTCTTTTCTCAAAAGCAGAGTGTGTTTCTTGTAAGGCGAGCTAGCGTTTGTTTCCCAGTCCTAAATGGAGTTGAATCACATGCAGTTTTTGGTCCTACGAGCAAGAGTTGTTTTCTGGTAATAAAGTCACTGTTGCGCTCCCATTGCCATACACAGTGTAAATAGCACTCGCATCTGTTCCCAGCAAGTACAGTGTATTGGACTGAAGCAGAGCTACTGTTCTTGTCAGTTTCCTAAGCAGAGTTGAACTAGATATGGCCCGTGTGTGTAGGAAGCCCAGTTCTTTTGTTCTGAGCAAGCTCACTGTTCGGACCCCATAGGATACACAGTCGAGTAGAAGAGTGCTCTTTTCTCAAAAGCAGAGTGTGTTTCTTGTTAGGCGAGCTAGCGTTTGTTTCCCAGTCCTAAACGGAGTTGAATCACGTGCAGATTCTTGTCCGACGAGCAAGAGTTGTTTTCTGATAAGAAGAGTCACTATTGCGCTCCCATTGTCATACACAGGGCAATTAGCACTGGCGTCTGTTCCCAGCATGTACAGTGTATTAGACTGAAGAGGATCTACTGTTCTTGTCAGTTTCCTAAGCAGAATTGAACTAGATATGGCCGTGTGTGTAGGAAGCACAGTTTTTTGTTCTGAGCAAGCTCACTGTTCTGGCCCTATAGGAAACAAAGTAGAGTAGAAGAGTGATGGTTTCAAAAAAGCAGAGTGTGTTTCTTGTAAGGCGAGCTAGCGTTTGTTTCCCAGTCCTAAATGGAGTTGAATCACATGCAGTTTCTGGTCCTACAAGCAAGAGTTGTTTTCTGGTAAGGAAAGTCACTATTGCGCTCCCATTGCCATACACAGTGCAAATAGCACTCGCGTCTGTTCCCAGCAAGTGCAGTGTATTGGACTGAAGAAGAGCTACTGTTCTTGTCAGTTTCCTAAGCAGAGTTGAACTAGATATGGCCCATGTGTGTAGGACACACAGTTCTTTTGTTCTGAGCAAGCTCTCTGTACGGACCTCATAAGAAACACAGTAGAGTAGAAGACTGCTCTTTTCTCAAAAGCAGAGTGTGTTTCTTGTAAGGCGAGCTAGCGTTTGTTTCCCAATCCTAAATGGAGATGAATCACATGCAGTTGCTTGTCCTTCAAGTAAGAGATGTTTTCTAGTAAGAAGAGTCACTATTGCGCTCCCATTGTCATACACAGGGCCAATAGCACTGGCGTCTGTTCCCAGCATGTACAGTGTATTGGACTGAAGAGCATCTACTGTTCTTCTCAGTTTCCTAAGCAGAGTTGAACTAGATATGGCCCGTGTGTGTAGGAAGCACAGTTCTTTTGTTCTGAGATTGCTCACTGTTCCAGCCTTATAGGAAAGACATTAGAGTAGAAGAGTGCTCCTTTCTCAAAAGCAGAGTGTGTTTCTTGTAAGTCAAGCTAGCGTTTGTTTCCAAGTCCTAAATAGAGTTGAATCACATGCAGTTTCTGGTCCTACGAGCAAGAGTTGTTATCTGGTAAGAAGAGTCACTATTGTGCTTCCATTGTCATAAACGGGGCAAATAGCACTGGCATCTGTTCCCACCAAGTACAGTGTATTGGAATGAAGAGGAGCTGCTGTTCTTGTCAGTTTCCTAAGCATAATTGAACTAGATATGGCCCGTGTGTGTAGGAAGCACAGTTCTTTTGTTCTGAGCAAGCTCACTGTTCGGACCCCATAGGAAACACAGTAGAGTAGAGGAGTGCTCCTTTCTCAAAAGCAGAGTGTGTTTCTTGTAAGGCAAGCTAGCATTTGTTTCCCAGTCCTAAATGGAGTTGAATCACATCCTGTTTTTGGTCCTACGAGCAAGAGTTGTTTTCTGGTAATAAAGTCACTGTTGCGCTCCCATTGCCATACACAGTATAAATAGCACTCGCATCTGTTCCCAGCAAGTACAGTGTATTGGACTGAAGCAGAGCTACTGTTCTTGTCAGTTTCCTAAGCAGAGTTGAACTAGATATGGCCCGTGTGTGTAGGAAGCACAGTTCATTTGTTCTGAGCAAGCTCATTGTTCGGACCCCATATGAACCACAGTAGAATAGAAGACTGCTCTTTTCTCAAAAGCAGAGTGTGTTTCTTGTAAGGCGAGCTAGCGTTTGTTTCCCAGTCCTAAATGGATTTGAATCACATGCAGTTTTTGGTCCTACGAGCAAGAGTTGTTTTCTGGAAAGGTAAGTCACTATTGTGCTCCCATTTACATACACAGTGCAAATAGCACTCGCATCTGTTCCCAGCAAGTACAGTGTATTGGACTGAAGATGAGCTACTGTTCTTGTCGGTTTCCTAAGCAGAGTTGAACTAGATATTGCCCCTGTGTGTAGGAAGCACAGTTCTTTTGTTCTGAGCAAGCTCATTGTTCGGACCCCATAGGAAACACAGTAGAGTAGAAGAGTGCTCTTTTCACAAAAACAGTGTGTGTTTCTTGTAAGGCGAGCTAGCGATTGTTTCCCAGTTCTAAATGAAGTTGAATCACATGCAGTTTCTGTTCCTATGAGCAAGAATTGTTTTCTGGGAAGAAGAGTCACTATTGTGCTCCCATTGCTATACACAGTGCAAATAGCACTCGCGTCTGTTCCCAGCAAGTACACTGTATTGGACTGAAGAGGAGCTACTGTTCATGTCAGTTTCCTAAGCAGAGTTGAACTAATTATGGCCCCTGTGTGTAGGAAGCACAGTTCTTTTGTTCTGAGCAAGCTCACTGTTCGGACACCATAGGAAACACAGTAGAGTAGAAGAGTGCTCTTTTCTCAAAAGCAGAGTGTGTTTCTTGTAAGGCGAGCTAGCGTTTGTTTCCCAGTCCTAAATGGAGTTGAATCACATGCAGTTTCTGGACCTATGAGCATGAATTGTTTTCTGGTAAGAAGAGTCACTATTGCGCTCCCATTGTCATAAACAGGGCAATTAGCACTGGCGTCTGTTCCCAGCATGTACAGTGTATTGGACTGAAGAGAATCTACAGTTCTTGTCAGTTTCCTAAGTAGAATTGAACTAGTTATGGCCGTGTGCATAGGAAGCACAGTTCTTTTGTTCTGAGCAAGCTCACTGTTCTGGCCCTATAGAAAACAAAATAGAGTAGAAAAGTGATGGTTTTGAAAAAGCAGAGTGTGTTTCTTGTAAGGCGAGCTAGCGATTGTTTCCCAATCCTAAATGGAGATGAATCACATGCAGTTTCTGGTCCTACGAGCAAGAGTTGTTTTATCGTAAGAAGAGTCACTATTGCGCTCCCATTGTGATACTAGGGCAAATAGCACTGGCGTCTGTTCCCAGCATGTACAGTGTATTGGACTGAAGAGGAGCTACTGTTCATGTCAGTTTCCTAAGTAGAGTTGAACTAGATATGGCCCGTGTGTGTAGGAAGCACAGTTCTTTTCTTCTGAGAATGCTCACTGTTCGGGCACCATAGGAAACACAGTAGAGTAGAAGAGTGCTCTTTTCTCAAAAGCAGAGTGTGTTTCTTGTAAGGCGAGCTAGCGTTTGTTTCCCAGTCCTAAATGGAGTTGAATCACATGCAGTTTTTGGTCCTACGACCAAGAGATGTTTTCTGGTAAGGAAAGTCACTATTGCGCTCCCATTGCCATACACAGTGCAAATAGGACTCACGTCTGTTCCCAGCAAGAACAGTGTATTGGACTGAAGAGGAGCTACTGTTCTTGTCAGTTTCCAAAGCGGAGTTGAACTAGATATGGCCCGTGTGTGTAGGAATAACAGTTCTTTTGTTCTGAGCAAGCTCACTGTTCAGACCCCATAGGAAACACAGTCGAGTAGAAGAGTGCACTTTTCTCAAAAGCAGAGTGTGTTTCTTGTAAGGTGAGCTAGCGTTTGTTTCCCAGTCCTAAATGGAGTTGAATCACATGCAGTTTCTTGTCCTACGAGCAAGAGTTGTTTTCTGGTAAGAAGAGTCACTATTGTGCTCCCGTTGTCATACACAGGGCAAATAGCACTGGCGTCTGTTCCCAGCATGTACAGTGTATTGGACTGAAGAGGATCTACTGTTCTTGTCAGTTTCCTAAGCAGAGTTGAACTAGATATGGACCATGTGTGTAGGAAGCACAGTTCTTTTGTTCTGCGAATGCTCACTGTTCTGGCCCTATAGGAAACACATTAGAGTAGAAGACTGCTCTTTTCTCAAAAGCAGAGTGTGTTTCTTGTAAGTCGAGCTAGCGTTTGTTTCCCAGTCCTAAATGGAGTTGAATCTCATGCAGTTTCTGGTCCTACCAGCAAGAGTTCTTTTCTGGTAAGAAGAGTCACTATTGTGCTCCCATTGTCATACACAAGGCAAATAGCACTGGCGTCTAATCCCAGGAAGTACAGTGTATTGGACTGAAGAGGATCTACCTTTCTTTTCAGTTTCCTAAGCAGAGTTGAATTAGATATGGCCCGTGTGTGTAGGAAGCACAGTTCTTTTGTTCTGAGCAAGCTCACTGTTCGGACCCCATAGGAAACACAGTAGAGTAGAAGAGTGCTCTTTTCTCAAAAGCAGAGTGTGTTTCCTGTAAGGCAAGCTAGCATTTGTTTCCCTCTACTAAATGGAGTTGAATCACATCCTGTTTTTGGTCTTACAAGCAAGAGTTGTTTTCTGGTAAGGAAAGTCACTATTGCACTCCCATTTCCTGACACAGTGCAAATAGCACTCACGTCTGTTCCAAGCAAGTACAGTGTATTGGACTGAAGAGGAGCTACTGTTCTTGTCAGTTTCCTAAGCAGAGTTGAACTAGATATGGCCCCTGTGTGTAGGAAGCACAGTTGTTTTGTTCTGAGCAAGCTCACTGTTCGGACACAATAGGAAACACAGTAGATTAGAAGAGTGCTCTTTTCTCAAAAGCAGAGTGTGTTTCTTGTAAGGCGAGCTAGCGTTTGTTTCCCAGTCCTAAATGGAGTTGAATCACATGCAGTTTCCTGGACCTATGAGCATGAATTGTTTTCTGGTAAGAAGAGTCACTATTGCGCTCCCATTGTCATAAACAGGGCAATTAGCACTGGCGTCTGTTCCCAGCATGTACAGTGTATTGGACTGAAGAGAATCTACAATTTTTGTCAGTTTCCTAAGTAGAATTGTACTAGTTATGGCCGTGTGCGTAGGAAGCACAGTTCTTTTGTTCTGAGCAAGCTCACTGTTCTGGCCCTATTGAAAACAAAATAGAGTAGAAAAGTGATGGTTTTGAAAAAGCAGAGTGTCTTTCTTGTAAGACGAGCTAGCGTTTGTTTCCCAGTCCTAAATTTAGTTGAATCACATGCAGTTTCTGGTCCTACGAGCAAGAGTTGTTTTCTGGTAAGGAAAGTCACTATTGCGATCCCATTGCCATACACAGTGCAAATAGCACTCGCGTCTGCTCCCAGCAAGTGCAGTGTATTGGACTGAAGAAGAGCTACTGTTCTTGTCAGTTTCCTAAGCAGAGTTGAACTAGATATGGCCCATGTGTGTAGGAAACACAGTTCTTTTGTTCTGAGCAAGCTCACTGTATGGACCCCATAAGAAACACAGTAGAGTAGAAGACTGCTCTTTTCTCAAAAGCAGAGTGTGTTTCTTGTAAGGCGAGCTAGCGTTTGTTTCCCAATCCTAAATGGAGATGAATCACATGCAGTTTCTTGTCCTACGAGTAAGAGATGTTTTCTGGTAAGAAGAGTCACTATTGCGCTCCCATTGTCATACACAGGGCAAATAGCACTGGCGTCTGTTCCCAGCATGTACAGTGTATTTGACTGAAGAGCATCTACTGTTCTTGTCAGTTTCCTAAGCTGAGTTGAACTAGATATGGCCCGTGTGTGTAGGAAGCACAGTTCTTTTGTTCTGAGAATGCTCACTGTTCTGGCCTTATAGGAAAGACATTAGAGTAGAAGAGTGCTCCTTTCTCAAAAGCAGACTGTGTTTCTTGTAAGTCAAGCTAGCATTTGTTTCCCAGTCCTAAATGGAGTTGAATCACATGCAGTTTCTGGTCCTACGAGCAAGAGTTGTTTTCAGGTAAGAAGAGTCACTATTGTGCTCCCATTGTCATAAACGGGGCAAATAGCACTGGCATCTGTGTACAGATGTATTGGACTGAAGACGATCTGCTGTTCTTGTCAGTTTCCTAAGCAGAGTTGAACTAGATATGGCCCGTGTTTCTAGGAAGCACAATTCTTTTGTTCTGAGCAAGCTCACTGTTCGGACCCCATTGGAAACACAGTCGAGTAGAAGACTGCTCTTTTCTCAAAATCAGAGTGTCTTTCTTGTAAGGCGAGCTAGCGTTTGTTTCCCATTCCTAAATGGAGTTGAATTACATCCAGTTTTTGGTCCTATGAGCAAGAGTTGTTTTCTGGTAAGGAAAGTCACTATTGTGCTCCCATTGCCATACAGAGTGCAAATAGCACTTGCGTCTGTTCCCAGCAAGTACAGTGTATTGGACTGAAAAGGAGCTACTGTTCTTGTCAGTTTCCTAAGCAGAGTTGAACTAGATATGGCCCATGTGTGGAGGAAGCACAGTTCTGTTGTTCTGAGCAAGCTCACTGTTCGGTCCCCATAGGATACACAGTAGAGTAGAAGAGTGCTCTTTTCTCAAAAGCAGAGTGTGTTTCTTGTAAGGCGAGCTAGCGTTTGTTTCCCAGTTCTAAATCGAGTTGAATCACATGCAGTTTCTTGTCCTACGAGCAAGAGTTGTTTTCTGGTAAGAAGAGTCACTATTGCGCTCCCATTTTCATACACCGGGCAAATAGCACTTGCGTCTGTTCCCAGCATGTACAGTGTACTGGACTGAAGAGGATCTACTGTTCTTGTCAGTTTCCTAAGCAGAATTGAACTAGATATGGCCGTATTTGTGGAAAGCACAGTTCTTTTCTTCTGAGCAAACTCACTGTTCTGGCCCTATAGGAAACACAGTAGCGTAGAAGAGTGCTCTTTTCTCAAAAGCAGAGTGTGTTTCTTGTAAGGCGAGCTAGCGTTTGTTTCCCAGTCCTAAATGGAGTTGAATCACATGCAGTTTTTGTTTCTACGAGCAAGAGTTGTTTTCTGGTAAGGAAAGTGTTTATTGTGCGCCCATTTCCATACACAGTGCAAATAGCACTCGCTTCTGTTCCCAGCAAGTACAGTGTATTGGACTGAAGCGGAGCTACTGTTCTTGTCAGTTTCCTAAGCAGAGTTGAACTAGATATGTCCCCTGTGTGTAGGAAGCACAGTTCTTTTGTTCTGAGAATGCTCACTGTTCTGGCCCTATAGGAAGCACAGTAGAGTAGAAGAGTGCTCTTTTCTCAAAAGCAGAGTGTGTTTCTTGTAAGGCGAGCTAGCGTTTGTTTCCCAATCCCAAATGGAGATGAATCACATGCAGTTTCTGGTCCTACGAGCAAGAGTTGTTTTCTGGTAAGAAGAGTCACTATTGCGCTCCCATTGTGATACTAGGGCAAATAGCACTGGCGTCTGATCCCAGCATGTACCGTGTATTGGACTGAAGAGGAGCTACTGTTCATGTCAGTTTCCTAAGCAGAGTTGAACTAGATATGGCCCGTGTGTGTAGGAAGCACAGTTCTTTTGTTCTGAGAATCCTCACTGTTCGGGCACCATAGGAAACACAGTAGAGTAGAAGAGTGCTCTTTTCTCAAAAGCAGAGTGTGTTTCTTGTAAGGCGAGCTAGCGTTTTTTTCCCAGTCCTAAATGGAGTTGAATCACATGCAGTTTCTTGTCCTACGAGCAAGAGTTGTTTTCTGGTAAGAAGAGTCACTATTGCGCTCCCATTGTGGTACTAGGGCAAATAGCACTGGCGTCTGTTCCCAGCATGTACAGTGTATTGGACTGAAGAGGACCTACTGTTCTTGTCAGTTTGCTAAGCAGAATTGAACTAGATATGGCCATGTGTGTAGGAAGCACATTTCTTTTGTTCTGAGCAAGCTCACTGTTCTGGCCCTATAGGAAACAAAGTAGAGTAGAAGAGTGATGTTTTCGAAAAAGCAGAGTGTGTTTCTTGTAAGGCGAGCTAGCGTTTGTTTCCCAGTCCTAAATGGAGTTGAATCACATGCAGTTTCTTGTCCTACGAGCAAGAGTTGTTTTCTGGTAAGATGAGTCACTATTGTGCTCCCCTTGTCATACACAGGGCAAATAGCATTGGCGTCTGTTCCCAGCATGTACAGTGTATTGGACTGAAGAGGATCTACTGTTCTTGTCAGTTTCCTAAGCAGAATTGAACTAGATATGGCCGTATTTGTAGGAAGCACAGTTCTTTTCTTCTGAGCAAACTCACTGTTCTGGCCCTATAGGAAACACAGTAGAGTAGAAGAGTGCTCTTTTCTCAAAAGCAGAGTGTGTTACTCGTAAGGCGAGCTAGCGTTTTTTTCCCAGTCCTAAATAGAGTTGAATGACATGCAGTTTTTGGTCCTAGGAGCAAGAGTTGTTTTCTGATAAGGAAAGTCACTATTATGCTCCCATTGCCATACACAGTGCAAATAGCTCTCGCGTCTGTTCCCAGCAAGTACAGTGTATTGGACTGAAGCGGAGCTACTGTTCTTGTCAGTTTCCTAAGCAGAGTTGAACTAGATATGGCCCATGTGTATGGGAAGCACAGTTCTTTTGTTCTGAGCAAGCTCACTGTTCTGGCCCTATAGAAAACAAAATAGAGTAGAAAAGTGATGGTTTTGAAAAAGCAGAGTGTCTTTCTTGTAAGACGAGCTAGCGTTTGTTTCCCAGTCCTAAATTTAGTTGAATCACATGCAGTTTCTGGTCCTACGAGCAAGAGTTGTTTTCTGGTAAGGAAAGTCAATATTGCGATCCCATTGCCATACACAGTGCAAATAGCACTCGCGTCTGCTCCCAGCAAGTGCAGTGTATTGGACTGAAGAAGAGCTACTGTTCTTGTCAGTTTCCTAAGCAGAGTTGAACTAGATATGGCCCATGTGTGTAGGAAACACAGTTCTTTTGTTCTGAGCAAGCTCACTGTATGGACCCCATAAGAAACACAGTAGAGTAGAAGACTGCTCTTTTCTCAAAAGCAGAGTGTGTTTCTTGTAAGGCGAGCTAGCGTTTGTTTCCCAATCCTAAATGGAGATGAATCACATGCAGTTTCTTGTCCTACGAGTTAGAGATGTTTTCTGGTAAGAAGAGTCACTATTGCGCTCCCATTGTCATACACAGGGCAAATAGCACTGGCGTCTGTTCCCAGCATGTACAGTGTATTTGACTGAAGAGCATCTACTGTTCTTGTCAGTTTCCTAAGCTGAGTTGAACTAGATATGGCCCGTGTGTGTAGGAAGCACAGTTCTTTTGTTCTGAGAATGCTCACTGTTCTGGCCTTATAGGAAAGACATTAGAGTAGAAGAGTGCTCCTTTCTCAAAAGCAGAGTGTGTTTCTTGTAAGTCAAGCTAGCATTTGTTTCGCAGTCCTAAATGGAGTTGAATCACATGCAGTTTCTGGTCCTACGAGCAAGAGTTGTTTTCAGGTAAGAAGAGTCACTATTGTGCTCCCATTGTCATAAACGGGGCAAATAGCAATGGCATCTGTGTACAGATGTATTGGACTGAAGACGATCTGCTGTTCTTGTCAGTTTCCTAAGCAGAGTTGAACTAGATATGGCCCGTGTTTCTAGGAAGCACAGTTCTTTTGTTCTGAGCAAGCTCACTGTTCGGACCCCATTGGAAACACAGTCGAGTAGAAGACTGCTCTTTTCTCAAAATCAGAGTGTCTTTCTTGTAAGGCGAGCTAGCGTTTGTTTCCCATTCCTAAATGGAGTTGAATTACATCCAGTTTTTGGTCCTATGAGCAAGAGTTGTTTTTTGGTAAGGAAATTCACTATTGTGCTCCCATTGCCATACACAGTGCAAATAGCACTTGCGTCTGTTCCCAGCAAGTACAGTGTATTGGACTGAAAAGGAGATACTGTTCTTGTCAGTTTCCTAAGCAGAGTTGAACTAGATATGGCCCGTGTGTGGAGGAAGCACAGTTCTGTTGTTCTGAGCAAGCTCACTGTTCGGTCCCCTTAGGATACACAGTAGAGTAGAAGAGTGCTCTTTTCTCAAAAGCAAAGTGTGTTTCTTGTAAGGCGAGCTAGCGTTTGTTTCCCAGTTCTAAATCGAGTTGAATCACATGCAGTTTCTTGTCCTACGAGCAAGAGTTGTTTTCTGGTAAGAAGAGTCACTATTGCGCTCCCATTTTCATACACCGGGCAAATAGCACTTGCGTCTGTTCCCAGCATGTACAGTGTACTGGACTGAAGAGGATCTACTGTTCTTGTCAGTTTCCTAAGCAGAATTGAACTAGATATGGCCGTATTTGTAGAAAGCACAGTTCTTTTCTTCTGAGCAAACTCACTGTTCTGGCCCTATAGGAAACACAGTAGAGTAGAAGAGTGCTCTTTTCTCAAAAGCAGAGTGTGTTTCTTGTAAGGCGAGCTAGCGTTTGTTTCCCAGTCCTAAATGGAGTTGAATCACATGCAGTTTTTGGTTCTACGAGCAAGAGTTGTTTTCTGGTAAGGAAAGTGTTTATTGTGCGCCCATTTCCATACACAGTGCAAATAGCACTCGCTTCTGTTCCCAGCAAGTACAGTGTATTGGACTGAAGCGGAGCTACTGTTCTTGTCAGTTTCCTAAGCAGAGTTGAACTAGATATGTCCCCTGTGTGTAGGAAGCACAGTTCTTTTGTTCTGAGAATGCTCACTGTTCTGGCCCTATAGGAAACACAGTAGAGTAGAAGAGTGCTCTTTTCTCAAAAGCAGAGTGTGTTTCTTGTAAGGCGAGCTAGCGTTTGTTTCCCAATCCCAAATGGAGATGAATCACATGCAGTTTCTGGTCCTACGAGCAAGAGTTGTTTTCTGGTAAGAAGAGTCACTATTGCGCTCCCATTGTGATACTAGGGCAAATAGCACTGGCGTCTGATCCCAGCATGTACAGTGTATTGGACTGAAGAGGAGCTACTGTTCATGTCAGTTTCCTAAGCAGAGTTGAACTAGATATGGCCCATGTGTATAGGAAGCACAGTTCTTTTGTTCTGAGAATCCTCACTGTTCGGGCACCATAGGAAACACAGTAGAGTAGAAGAGTGCTCTTTTCTCAAAAGCAGAGTGTGTTTCTTGTAAGGCGAGCTAGCGTTTTTTTTCCCAGTCCCAAATGGAGTTGAATCACATGCAGTTTCTTGTCCTACGAGCAAGAGTTGTTTTCTGGTAAGAAGAGTCACTGTTGCGCTCTCATTGTGGTACTAGGGCAAATAGCACTGGCGTCTGTTCCCAGCATGTACAGTGTATTGGACTGAAGAGGATCTACTGTTCTTGTCAGTTTGCTAAGCAGAATTGAACTAGATATGGCCGTGTGTGTAGGAAGCACATTTCTTTTGTTCTGAGCAAGCTCACTGTTCTGGCCCTATAGGAAACAAAATAGAGTAGAAGAGTGATGTTTTCGAAAAAGCAGAGTGTGTTTCTTGTAAGGCGAGCTAGCGTTTGTTTCCCAGTCCTAAATGGAGTTGAATCACATGCAGTTTCTTGTCCTACGAGCAAGAGTAGTTTTCTGTTAAGAAGAGTCCCTATTGCGCTCCCCTTATCATACACAGGGCAAATAGTACTGTCGTCGTCGTTTCCCAGCATGTACAGTGTATTGGACTGAAGAGGATCTACTGTTCTTGTCAGTTTCCTAAGCGGAATTCAACTAGATAAGGCGGTATTTGTAGGAAGCACAGTTCTTTTGTTCTGAGCAAACTCACTGTTCTGGCCCTATAGGAAACAAAGTAGAGTAGAAGAGTCCTCTTTTAGGCGAGCTAGCATTTGTTTCCCAGTCCTAAATGGAGTTGAATCACATGCAGTTTCTTGTCCTACGAGCAAGAGTTGTTTTCTGGTAAGATGAGTCACTATTGTGCTCCCCTTGTCATACACAGGGCAAATAGCATTGGCGTCTGTTCCCAGGATGTACAGTGTATTGGACTGAAGAGGATCTACTGTTCTTGTCAGTTTCCTAAGCAGAATTGAACTAGATATGGCCGTATTTGTAGGAAGCACAGTTCTTTTGTTCTGAGCAAACTCACTGTTCTGGCCCTAAAGGAAACACAGTAGAGTAGAAGAGTGCTCTTTTCTCAAAAGCAGAGTGTGTTACTCGTAAGGCGAGCTAGCGTTTTTTTCCCAGTCCTAAATGGAGTTGAATGACATGCAGATTTGGTCCTAGGAGCAAGAGTTGTTTTCTGGTAAGGAAAGTCTCTATTATGCTCCCAATGCCATACACAGTGCAAATAGCACTCGCGTCTGTTCCCAGCAAGTACAGTGTATTGGACTGAAGTGGAGCTACTGTTCTTGTCAGTTTCCTAAGCAGAGTTGAACTAGATATGGCCCATGTGTATGGGAGGCACAGTTCTTTTGTTCTGAGCAAGCTCACTGTTCGGATCCCATAGGATACACAGTAGAGTAGAAGAGTGCTCTTTTCTCAAAAGCAGAGTGTGTTCCTTGTAAGGCGAGCTAGCGTTTGTTTCCCAGTCCTAAATGGAGTTGAATCACATGCAGTTTCTTGTCCTACGAGCAAGAGTTGTTTTCTGGTAAGAAGAGTCACTATTGTGCTCCCATTGTCATACACAGGGCAAATAGCACTGGGGTCTGTTCCCAGCATGTACAGTGTATTGGACTGAAGAGGACCTACTGTTCTTGTCACTTTTCTAAGCAGAATTGAACTAGATAAGGCGGTATTTGTAGGAAGCACAGTTCTTTTTTTCTGAACAAACTCACTGTTCTGGCCCTATAGCAAACACAGTAGAGTAGAAAAGTGCTCTTTTCTCAAAAGCAGAGTGTGTTTCTTGTAAGGCGAGCTAGCGTTTGTTTCCCAGTCCTAAATGGAGTTGAATCCCATGCAGTTTCTGGTCCTATGAGCAAGAGTTGTTTTCTGATAAGAAGAGACACTATTGTGCTCCTATTGCCATACACAGTGCAAATAGCACTGGCGTCTGTTCCCAGCAAGTACAGTGTATTGGACTGAAGAGGAGCTACTGTTCTTGTCAGTTTCCTAAGCAGAGTTGAACTACATATGGTCCATGTGTGTAGGAGGCACAGTTCTTTTGTTCTGAGCAAACTCACTGTTCGGACCCCATCGGAAACACAGTAGAGTAGAAGAGTGCTCTTTTCTCAAAAGCAGAGTGTGTTTCTTGTAAGGCGAGGTAGCATTTGTTTCCCAGTCTTAAATGGAGCTGAATCACATGCAGTTTTTGGTCCTACGAGCAAGAGTTGTTTTCTGGTAATAAAGTCACTGTTGCGCTCCCATTGCCATACACAGTGTAAATAGCACTCGCATCTGTTCCCAGCAAGTACAGTGTATTGGACTGAAGCGGAGCTACTGTTCTTGTCAGTTTCCTAAGCAGAGTTGAACTAGATATGGCCCATGTGTGTAGGAAGCACAGTTCTTTTGTTCTGAGCAAGCTCACTATTTGGACCCCATAGGAAACACAGTAGAGTAGAAGAGTGCTCTTTTCTCAAAATCAGAGAGTCTTTCTTGTAAGGCGAGCTTGTGTTTGTTTCCCAGTCAGAAATGGAGTTGAATCCCATGCAGTTTCTTGTCCTATGAGTAAGAGTTGTTTTCTGATAAGAAGAGTCACTATTGTGCTCCTATTGCCATACACAGGGCAAATAGCACTCGCGTCTGTTCCCAGCTAGAACACTGTATTGGACTGAAGAGGAGCTACCGTTCTTGTCAGTTTCCTAAGCAGAGTTGAACTAGATATGGCCCGTGTGTGTAGGAAGCACAGTTCTTTTGTTCTGCACAAGCTCACTGTTCTGGCCCTATAGGAAACTCAGTAGAGTAGAAGAGTGCTCTTTTTTCAAAAGCAGAGTGTGTTTCTTGTAAGGCGAGCCAGCGTTTGTTTCCCAGTCCTAAATGGAATTGAATCCCATGCAGTCTCTGGTCCTACGAGCAAGAGTTGTTTTCTGGTAAGAAGAGTCACTATTGCGCTGGCATTGCCATATACAGTGCAAATTGCACTCGTGTCTGTTCCCAGCAAGTACAGTGTATTGGACTGGGGAGGAGCTACTGTTCTTGTCAGTTTCCTAAGCAGAGTGGAACTAGATATGGCCCGTGTGTGTAGGATGCACAGTTCTTTTGTTCTGAGCAAGCTCACTGTTTGGACCCCAAAGGTAACACAGTAGAGTAGAAGAGTGCTCTTTTCTCAAAAGCAGAGTGTGTTTCTTGTAAGGCGAGCTAGCATTTGTTTCCCAGTCCTAAATGGAGTTAAATCACATGCAGTTTTTGGTCCTATGAGCAAGAGTTGTTTTCTGGTAAGAAGAGTCACTATTGCGTTTCCATTGTCATACACAGGGCAAATAGCACACGCGTCTGTTCCCATCATGTGCAGTGTATTGGACCTAAGATGATCTACTGACCTTGTCAGTTTCCTAAGCAGAATTGATCTAGATATGGCCCTTGTGTGTAGGAAGCACAGTTCTTTTGTTCTGAGCAAGCTCACTGTTTGGACCCCATAGGAAACACTGTAGAGTAGAAGAGTGCTCCTTTCTCAAAAGCAGAGTGTGTTTCTTGTAAGGCAAGCTAGTGTTTGTTTCGCAGTCCTCAATGGAGTTGAATCACATGCAGTTTCTGGTACTACGAGCAAGAGTTGTTTTCTGGTAAGAAGAGTCACTATTGTGCTCCCATTGTCATACACAGGGCAAATAGCACTGGCGTCTGTTCCCAGCATGTACCGTGTATTGGACTGAAGAGGATCTACTGTTCTTGTCAGTTTCCTAAGCAGAGTTGAACTAGATATAGTCGGTGTGTGTAGGAAGCACAGTTCTTTTGCTCTGAGCAAGCTCACTATTCTGGCCCTATAGGAAACACATTGGAGAAGAAGAGTGCTCTTTTCTCAAAAGCAGAGTGTGTTTCTTGTAAGGCGAGCTAGCGTTTGTTTCCCAGTCCTAAATGGAGTTGAATCACATGCAGTTTCTGGTCCTGTGAGCAAAAGTTGTTTTCTGGTAAGAAGAGTCACTATTGTGCTCCCATTGTCATACACAGGGCAAATAGCACTGGCGTCTCTTCCCAGCAAGTACAGTGTATGGGACGGAAGAGGATCTACTGTTCTTGTCAGTTTCCTAACCAGAATTGAACTAGATATGGCTGTATGTGTAGGAAGCACAGTTCTTTTGTTCTGAGCAAGCTCACTGTTTTGGCCCTGTATGAAACACAGTAGAGTAGAAGAGTGCTCTTTTCTCAAAAGCAGAGTGTGTTTCTTGTAAGGCGAGCTAGCGTTTGTTTCCCAGTCCTAAATGGAGTTGAATCACATGCAGTTTCTAGTCCTACGAGCAAGAGTTGTTTTCTGGTAAGAAGAGTCACTATTGCTCTCCCATTGTCATAAACAGGGCGAATAGCACTCGCGTCTGTTCCCAGCAACTACAGTATATTGGACTGAAAAGGATCTACTATTCTTGTCAGTTTCCTAAAAAGAATTGAACTAGATATGACCGTGTGTGTAGGAAGCACAGTTCTTTTGTTCTGAGCAAGCTCACTGTTCGGATCCCATAGGAAACACAGTAGAGTAGAAGAGTTCTCTTTTCTCAAAAGCAGAGTGTGTTTCTTGTAAGGTGAGCTAGTGTTTGTTTCCCAGTCAGAAATGAATGTGTATCCCATGCAGTTTCTGGTCCTACGAGCAAGAGTTGTTTTCTGGTAAGAAGAGTCACTATTGCGCTCCCATTGCCATATACAGTGCAAATAGCACTCTCGTCTGTTCCCAGCAAGTACAGTGTATTGGACTGAAGAGGAGCTACTGTTCTTGTCAGTTTCCTACACAGAGTTGAACTAGATATGGCCCGAGTGTGTAGGAAGCACAGTTCTTTTGTTCTGAGCAAGCTCACTGTTTGGACCCCAAAGGAAACACAGTAGAGTAGAAGAGTGCTCTTTTCTCAAAAGCAGAGTGTGTTTCTTGTAAGGCGAGCTAGCATTTGTTTCCTAGTCCTAAATGGAGTTGAATCACATGCAGTTTCTGGTCCTACGAGCAAGAGTTGTTTTCTGGTAAAAAGAGTCACTATTGTGCTTCCATTGTCATACACAGGGCAAATAGCACTCGCGTCTGTTCCCAGCATGTGCAGTGTATTGGACTGAAGATGATCTACTGTCCTTGTCAATTTCCTAAGCAGAATTGATCTAGATATGGCCCGTGTGTGTAGGAAGCACAGTTCTTTTGTTCTGAGCAAGCTCACTGTTCTGACCACATAGGAAACACTTTAGAGTAGAAGAGGGCTCATTTCTCAAAAGCAGAGTGTGTTTCTTGTAAGGCGAGCTAGTGTTTGTTTCCCAGTCTGAAATGGAGTTGAATCCCATGCAGTTTTTGGTCCTACGAGCAAGAGTTGTTTTCTGGTAAGAAGAGTCACTATTGGGCTCCGATTGCCATATACAGTGCAAATAGCTCTCGCGTCTTTTCCCAGCAAGTACAGTGTATTGGACTGAATAGGAGCTACTGTTCTTGTCAGTTTCCTACACAGAGTTTGAACTAGATATGGCCCGTGTGTTTAGGAAGCACAGTTCTTTTGTTCTGAGCAAGCTCACTGTTTGGACCCCAAAGGAAACACAGTATAGTAGAAAAGTGATTTTTTCTCAAAAGCAGATTGTGTTTCTTGTAAGGTGAGCTAGCGTTGTTTTGCAGTCCTAAATGGAGTTGAACCACATGCACTTTCTGTTCCTACGAGCAAGAGTTGTTTTCTGGTAAGAAGAGTCACTTTTGCTCTCCCATTGCCATATACAGTGCGAAGAGCACTGGCGTCTGTTCCCAGCAAGAACAGTGTATGGGACAGAAGAGGATCTACTGTCCTTGTCAGTTTCCTATGCAGAATTGATCTAGATATGGCCCATGTGTTTAGGAAGCACAGTTCTTTTGTACTGAGCAAGCTCACTGTTCTGGCCCTATAGGAAACTCAGTAGAGTAGAAGAGTGCTCTTTTTTCAAAAGCAGAGTGTATTTTTTGTAAGGCGAGCTAGCGTTTGTTTCCCAGTCCTAAATGGAATTGAATCCCATGCAGTCTCTGGTCCTACGAGCAAGAGTTGTTTTCTGGTAAGAAGAGTCACTATTGCGCTCGCATTGCCATATACAGTGCAAATTGCACTCGCGTCTGTTCCCAGCAAGTACAGTGTATTGGACTGAAGAGGAGCTACTGTTCTTGTCAGTTTCCTAAGCAGAGTGGAACTAGATATGGCCCGTGTGTGTAGGATGCACAGTTCTTTTGTTCTGAGCAAGCTCACTGTTTGGACCCCAAAGGTAACACAGTAGAGTAGAAGAGTGCTCTTTTCTCAAAAGCAGAGTGTGTTTCTTGTAAGGCGAGCTAGCGTTTGTTTCCCAGTCCTAAATGGAGTTAAATCACATGCAGTTTTTGGTCCTATGTGCAAGAGTTGTTTTCTGGTAAGAAGAGTCACTATTGCGTTTCCATTGTCATACACAGGGCAAATAGCACACGCGTCTGTTCCCAGCATGTGCAGTGTATTGGACTGAAGATGATCTACTGTCCTTGTCAGTTTCCTAAGCAGAATTGATCTAGATATGGCCCGTGTGTGTAGGAAGCACAGTTCTTTTGTTCTGAGCAAGCTCACTGTTTGGACCCCATAGGAAACACTGTAGAGTAGAAGAGTGCTCTTTTCTCAAAAGCAGAGTGTGTTTCTTGTAAGACGAGCTAGCGTTTGTTTCGCAGTCCTCAATGGAGTTGAATCACATGCAGTTTTTGGTACTACGAGCAAGAGTTGTTTTCTGGTAAGAAGAGTCACTATTGTGCTCCCATTGTCATACACAGGGCAAATAGCACTGGCGTCTGTTCCCAGCATGTACCGTGTATTGGACTGAAGAGGATCTACTGTTCTTGTCAGTTTCCTAAGCAGAGTTGAACTAGATATAGTCGGTGTGTGTAGGAAGCACAGTTCTTTTGTTCTGAGCAAGCACACTATTCTGGCCCTATAGGAAACACATTGGAGAAGAAGAGTGCTCTTTTCTCAAATGCAGAGTGTGTTTCTTATAAGGCAAGGTAGCGTTTGTTTCCCAGTCCTAAATGGAGTTTAATCCCATGCAGTTTCTGGTCCTACCAGCAAGAGTTCTTTTCTGGTAAGAAGAGTCACTATTGTGCTCCCATTGTCATACACAAGGCAAATAGCACTGGCGTCTAATCCCAGGAAGTACAGTGTATTGGACTGAAGAGGATCTACCTTTCTTGTCAGTTTCCTAAGCAGAGTTGAATTAGATATGGCCCGTGTGTGTAGGAAGCACAGTTCTTTTGTTCTGAGCAAGCTCACTGTCGGACCCCATAGGAAACACAGTAGAGTAGAAGAGTGCTCTTTTCTCAAAAGCAGAGTGTGTTTCTTGTAAGGCAAGCTAGCATTTGTTTCCCTGTACTAAATGGAGTTGAATCACATCCTGTTTTTGGTCTTACAAGCAAGAGTTGTTTTCTGGTAAGGAAAGTCACTATTGCACTCCCATTTCCAGACACAGTGCAAATAGCACTCACCTCTGTTCCAAGCAAGTACAGTGTATTGGACTGAAGAGGAGCTACTGTTCTTGTCAGTTTCCTAAGCAGAGTTGAACTAGATATGGCCCCTGTGTGTAGGAAGCACAGTTGTTTTGTTCTGAGCAAGCTCACTGTTCGGACACAATAGGAAACACAGTAGAGTAGAAGAGTGCTCTTTTCTCAAAAGCAGAGTGTGTTTCTTGTAAGGCGAGCTCACGTTTGTTTCCCAGTCCTAAATGGAGTTGAATCACATGCAGTTTCTGGACCTATGAGCATGAATTGTTTTCTGGTAAGAAGAGTCACTATTGCGCTCCCATTGTCATAAACAGGGCAATTAGCACTGGCGTCTGTTCCCAGCATGTACAGTGTATTGGACTGAAGAGAATCTACAGTTCTTGTCAGTTTCCCAAGTAGAATTGAACTAGTTATGGCCGTGTGCGTAGGAAGCACAGTTCTTTTGTTCTGAGCAAGCACACTGTTCTGGCCCTATAGAAAACAAAATAGAGTAGAAAAGTGATGGTTTTGAAAAAGCAGAGTGTCTTTCTTGTAAGACGAGCTAGCGTTTGTTTCCCAGTCCTAAATTAGGTTGAATCACATGCAGTTTCTGGTCCTACGAGCAAGAGTTGTTTTCTGGTAAGGAAAGTCACTATTGCGATCCCATTGCCATACACAGTGCAAATAGCACTCGCGTCTGCTCGAAGCAAGTGCAGTGTATTGGACTGAAGAAGAGCTACTGTTCTTGTCAGTTTCCTAAGCAGAGTTGAACTAGATATGGCCCATGTGTGTAGGAAACACAGTTCTTTTGTTCTGAGCAAGCTCACTGTATGGACCCCATAAGAAACACAGTAGAGTAGAAGACTGCTCTTTTCTCAAAAGCAGAGTGTGTTTCTTGTAAGGCGAACTAGCATTTGTTTCCCAGTCCTAAATCGAGTTGAATCACATGCAGTTTCTTGTCCTATGAGCAAGATTTGTTTTCAGGTAAGAAGAGTCACTATTGTGCTCCCATTGTCATAAACGGGGCAAATAGCACTGGCATCTGTGTACAGATGTATTGGACTGAAGATGATCTGTTGTTCTTGTCAGTTTCCTAAGCATAATTGAACTAGATATGGCCCATGTGTGTAGGAAGCACAGTTCTTTTGTTCGGAGCAAGCTTACTGTTCGGATCCCATTGGATACACAGTAGAGTAGAAGAGTGCTCTTTTCTCAAAAGCAGAGTGTGTTTCTTGTAAGGCGAACTAGCATTTGTTTCCCAGTCCTAAATCGAGTTGAATCACATGCAGTTTCTTGTCCTATGAGCAAGAGTTGTTTTCTGGTAATAAGAGTCACTATTGCGCTCCCATTGTCATACACAGGGCAAATAGCACTTGCGTCTGTTCCCAGCATGTACAGTGTATTGGACTGAAGAGGATCTACTGTTCTTGTCAGTTTCCTAAGCAGAATTGAACTAGATATGGCCGTATTTGTAGGAAGCACAGTTCTTTGTTCTGAGCAAACTCACTGTTCTGGCCATATAGGAAAAACAGTAGAGTAGAAGAGTGCTCTTTTCTCAAAAGCAGAGTGTGTTTCCTGTAAGGTGAGCTAGGGTTTGTTTCCGAGTCCTAAATGGAGTTGAATCACATGCAGTTTTTGGTCTTACGAGCAAGAGTTGTTTTCTGGTAAGGAAAGTCATTATTGCGCTCCATTGCCATACACAGTGCAAATAGCACTCGTGTCTGTTCCCAACAAGTACAGTGAATTGGACTGAAGCGGAGCTAATGTTCTTGTCAGTTTCCTAAGCAGAGTTGAACTAGATATGGCCCGTGTTTCTAGGAAGTACAGTTCTTTTGTTCTGAGCAAGCTCACTGTTCGGACCCCATTGGAAACACAGTCGAGTAGAAGACTGCTCTTTTCTCAAAATCAGAGTGTCTTTCTTGTAAGGCGAGCTAGCGTTTGTTTCCCATTCCTAAATGGAGTTGAATTACATCCAGTTTTTGGTCCTATGAGCAAGAGTTGTTTTCTGGTAAGGAAAGTCACTATTGTGCTCACATTGCCATACACAGTGCAAATAGCACTCGCGTCTTTTCCCAGCAAGTACAGTGTATTGGACTGAATAGGAGCTACTGTTCTTGTCAGTTTCCTAAGCAGAGTTGAACTAGATATGGCCCGTGTGTGTAGGAAGCACAGTTCTTTTGTTCTGAGCAAGCTCACTGTTCGGACCCCATAGGAAACACAGTAGAGTAGAAGAGTGCTCTTTTCTCAAAAGCAGAGTGTGTTTCTTGTAAGGCGAGCTAGCGTTTGTTTCCCAGTCCTAAATCGAGTTGAATCACATGCAGTTTCTTGTCCTACGAGCAAGAGTTGTTTTCTAGTAAGAAGAGTCACTATTGCGCTCCCATTTTCATACACAGGGCAAATAGCACTTGCGTCTGTTCCCAGCATGTACAGTGTACTGGACTGAAGAGGATCTACTGTTCTTGTCAGTTTCCTAAGCAGAATTGAACTAGATATGGCCGTATTTGTAGAAAGCACAGTTCTTTTCTTCTGAGCAAACTCACTGTTCTGGCCCGATAGGAAACACAGTAGAGTAGAAGAGTGCTCTTTTCTCAAAAGCAGAGTGTGTTTCTTGTAAGGCGAGCTAGCGTTTGTTTCCCAGTCCTAAATGGAGTTGAATCACATGCAGTTTTTGGTTCTACGAGCAAGAGTTGTTTTCTGGTAAGGAAAGTGTTTATTGTGCGCCCATTTCCATACACAGTGCAAATAGCACTCGCTTCTGTTCCCAGCAAGTACAGTGTATTGGACTGAAGCGGAGCTACTGTTCTTGTCAGTTTCCTAAGCAGAGTTGAACTAGATATGTCCCCTGTGTGTAGAAAGCACAGTTCTTTTGTTCAGAGAATGCTCACTGTTCTGGCCCTATAGGAAACACAGTAGAGTAGAAGAGTGCT
The DNA here is from genome assembly GCF_949786415.1 of Peromyscus eremicus. Lineage (NCBI taxonomy): Eukaryota > Metazoa > Chordata > Mammalia > Rodentia > Cricetidae > Peromyscus > Peromyscus eremicus. The sequence continues at coordinate 128,725 of NW_026735191.1, read as the reverse complement.
CTTTTCTCAAAAGCAGAGTGTGTTTCTTGTAAGGCGAGCTAGCGTTTTTTTCCCAGTCCTAAATGGAGTTGAATCACATGCAGTTTCTTGTCCTACGAGCAAGAGTTGTTTTCTGGTAAGAAGAGTCACTATTGCGCTCCCATTGTGGTACTAGGGCAAATAGCACTGGCCTCTGTTCCCAGCATGTACAGTGTATTGGACTGAAGAGGATCTACTGTTCTTGTCAGTTTGCTAAGCAGAACTGAACTAGATATGGCCGTGTGTGTATTAAGCACATTTCTTTTGTTCTGAGCAAGCTCACTCTTCTTGCCCTATAGGAAACAAAGTAGAGTAGAAGAGTGATGTTTTCGAAAAAGCAGAGTGTGTTTCTCGTAAGGCGAGCTAGCGTTTGTTTCCCAGTCCTAAATGGAGTTGAATCACATGCAGTTTCTTGTCCTACGAGCAAGAGTAGTTTTCTGTTAAGAAGAGTCCCTATTGCGCTCCCATTATCATACACAGGGCAAATAGTACTGTCGTCGTTTCCCAGCATGTACAGTGTATTGGACTGAAGAGGATCTACTGTTCTTGTCAGTTTCCTAAGCAGAATTGAACTAGATAAGTCGGTATTTGTAGGAAGCACAGTTCTTTTGTTCTGAGCAAACTCACTGTTCTGGCCCTATAGGAAACACAGTAGAGTAGAAGAGTGCTCTTTTCTCAAAAGCAGAGTGTGTTTCTTGTAAGGCGAGCTAGCGTTTGTTTCCCAGTCCTAAATGGAGTTGAATCACATGCAGTTTCTTGTCCTACGAGCAAGAGTTGTTTTCTGGTAAGATGAGTCACTATTGTGCTCCCCTTGTCATACACAGGGCAAATAGCATTGGCGTCTGTTCCCAGCATGTACAGTGTATTGGACTGAAGAGGATCTACTGTTCTTGTCAGTTTTCTAAGCAGAATTGAACTAGATATGGCCATATTTGTAGGAAGCACAGTTCTTTTGTTCTGAGCAAACTCACTGTTCTGGCCCTATAGGAAACACAGTAGAGTAGAAGAGTGCTCTTTTCTCAAAAGCAGAGTGTGTTTCTTGTAAGGCGAGCTAGAGTTTTTTTCCCAGTCCTAAATGGAGTTGAATGACATGCAGTTTTTGGTCCTAGGAGCAAGAGTTGTTTTCTGGTAAGGAAAGTCATTATTGCGCTCCATTGCCATACACAGTGCAAATAGCACTCGTGTCTGTTCCCAACAAGTACAGTGTATTGGACTGAAGCGGAGCTACTGTTCTTGTCAGTTTCCTAAGCAGAGTTGAACTAGATAAGGCCCATGTGTATGGGAAGCACAGTTCTTTTGTTCTGAGCAAGCTCACTGTTCGGATCCCATAGGATACACAGTAGAGTAGAAGAGTGCTCTTTTCTCAAAAGCAGAGTGTGTTCCTTGTAAGGCGAGCTAGCGTTTGTTTCCCAGTCCTAAATGGAGTTGAATCACATGCAGTTTCTTGTCCTACAAGCAAGAGTTGTTTTCTGGTAAGAAGAGTCACTATTGTGCTCCCATTGCCATACACAGTGCAAATAGCACTCGCGTCTCTTCCCAGCAAGTACAGTGTATTGGACTGAAGCGGAGCTACTGTTCTTGTCAGTTTCCTAAGCAGAGTTGAACTAGATATGGCCCATGTGTATAGGAAGCACAGTTCTTTTATTCTGAGCAAGCACACTGTTCGGATTCCATAGGATACACAGTAGAGAAGAAGAGTGCTCTTTTCTCCAAAGAAGAGTGTGTTTCTTGTAAGGCGAGCTAGCATTTGTTTCCCAGTCCTAAATAGAGTTGAATCACATGCAGTTTCTTGTCCTATGAGCAAGAGTTGTTTTCTGGTAAGAAGAGTCACTATTGTGCTCCTATTGTCATACACAGGGCAAATAGCACTCGCGTCTGTTCCCAGCAAGTGCAGTGTATTGGACTGAAGAAGAGCTACTGTTCTTGTCAGTTTCCTAAGCAGAGTTGAACTAGATATGGCCCATGTGTGTAGGAAACACAGTTCTTTTGTTCTGAGCAAGCTCTCTGTACGGACCTCATAAGGAACACAGTAGAGTAGAAGACTTCTCTTTTCTCAAAAGCACAGTGTGTTTCTTGTAAGGCGAGCTAGCGTTTGTTTCCCAATCCTAAATGGAGATGAATCACATGCAGTTGCTTGTCCTTCAAGTAAGAGATGTTTTCTAGTAAGAAGAGTCACTATTGCGCTCCCATTGTCATACACAGGGCAAATAGCACTGGCGTCTGTTCCCAGCATGTACAGTGTATTGGACTGAAGAGCATCTACTGTTCTTCTCAGTTTCCTAAGCAGAGTTGAACTAGATATGGCCCGTGTGTGTAGGAAGCACAGTTCTTTTGTTCTGAGATTGCTCACTGTTCCAGCCTTATAGGAAAGACATTAGAGTAAAAGAGTACTCCTTTCTCAAAAGCAGAGTGTGTTTCTTATAAGTCAAGCTAGCGTTTGTTTCCAAGTCCTAAATGGAGTTGAATCACATGCAGTTTCTGGTCCTACGAGCAAGAGTTGTTATCTGGTAAGAAGAGTCACTATTGTGCTTCCATTGTCATAAACGGGGCAAATAGCACTGGCATCTGTTCCCACCAAGTACAGTGTATTGGAATGAAGCAGAGCTACTGTTCTTGTCAGTTTCCTAAGCAGAGTTGAACTAGATATGGCCCGTTTGTGTAGGAAGCACAGTTCTTTTGTTCTGAGCAAGCTCATTGTTCGGACCCCATATGAAACACAGTAGAATAGAAGACTGCTCTTTTCTCAAAAGCAGAGTGTGTTTCTTGTAAGGCGAGCTAGCGTTTGTTTCCCAGTCTTAAATGGATTTGAATCACATGCAGTTTTTGGTCCTACGAGCAAGAGTTGTTTTCTGGAAAGGAAAGTCACTATTGTGCTCCCATTTACATACACAGTGCAAATAGCACTCGGATCTGTTCCCAGCAAGTACAGTGTATTGGACTGAAGATGAGCTACTGTTCTTGTCAGTTTCCTAAGCAGAGTTGAACTAGATATGGCCCCTGTGTGTAGGAAGCACAGTTCTTTTGTTCTGAGCAAGCTCACTGTTCAGACCCCATAGGAAACACAGTAGAGTAGAAGAGTGCTCTTTTCACAAAAACAGTGTGTGTTTCTTGTAAGGCGAGCTAGCGTTTGTTTCCCAGTTCTAAATGGAGTTGAATCCCATGCAGTTTCTGGTCCTACCAGCAAGAGTTCATTTCTAGTAAGAAGAGTCACTATTGTGCTCCCAATGTCATACACAAGGTAAATAGCACTGGCGTCTAATCCCAGGAAGTACAGTGTATTGGACTGAAGAGGATCTACCTTTCTTGTCAGTTTCCTACGCAGAGTTGAATTAGATATGGCCCGTGTGTGTAGGAAGCACAGTTCTTTTGTTCTGAGCAAGCTCACTGTTCGGACCCCATAGGAAACACAGTAGAGTAGAAGAGTGCTCTTTTCTCAAAAGCAGAGTTTGTTTCTTGTAAGGCAAGCTAGCATTTGTTTCCCTGTACTAAATGGAGTTGAATCACATCCTGTTTTTGGTCTTACAAGCAAGAGTTGTTTTCTGGTAAGGAAAGTCACTATTGCCCTCCCATTTCCAGACACAGTGCAAATAGCACTCACCTCTGTTCCAAGCAAGTACAGTGTATTGGACTGAAGAGGAGCTACTGTTCTTGTCAGTTTCCTAAGCAGAGTTGAACTAGATATGGCCCCTGTGTGTAGGAAGCACAGTTGTTTTGTTCTGAGCAAGCTCACTGTTCAGACACAATAGGAAACACAGTAGAGTAGAAGAGTGCTCTTTTCTCAAAAGCAGAGTGTGTTTCTTGTAAGGCGAGCTAGCGTTTGTTTCCCAGTCCTAAATGGAGTTGAATCACATGCAGTTTCTGGACCTATGAGCATGAATTGTTTTCTGGTAAGAAGAGTCACTATTGCGCTCCCATTGTCATAAACAGGGCAATTAGCACTTCCGTCTGTTCCCAGCATGTATAGTGTATTGGACTGAAGAGAATCTACAGTTCTTGTCAGTTTCCTAAGTACAATTGAACTAGTTATGGCCGTGTGCGTAGGAAGCACAGTTCTTTTGTTCTGAGCAAGCTCACTGTTCTGGCCCTATAGAAAACAAAATAGAGTAGAAAAGTGATGGTTTTGAAAAAGCAGAGTGCCTTTCTTGTAAGACGAGCTAGCGTTTGTTTCCCAGTCCTAAATTTAGTTGAATCACATGCAGCTTCTGGTCCTACGAGCAAGAGTTGTTTTCTGGTAAGGAAAGTCACTATTGCGATCCCATTGCCATACACAGTGCAAATAGCACTCGCGTCTGCTCCCAGCAAGTGCAGTGTATTGGACTGAAGAAGAGCTACTGTTCTTGTCAGTTTCCTAAGCAGAGTTGAACTAGATATGGCCCATGTGTGTAGGAAACATAGTTCTTTTGTTCTGAGCAAGCTCACTGTATGGACCCCATAAGAAACACAGTAGAGTAGAAGACTGCTCTTTTCTCAAAAGCAGAGTGTGTTTCTTGTAAGGCGAGCTAGCGTTTGTTTCCCAATCCTAAATGGAGATGAATCACATGCAGTTTCTTGTCCTACGAGTAAGAGATGTTTTCTGGTAAGAAGAGTCACTATTGCGCTACCATTGTCATACACAGGGCAAATAGCACTGGCGTCTGTTCCCAGCATGTACAGTGTATTTGACTGAAGAGCATCTACTGTTCTTGTCAGTTTCCTAAGCTGAGTTGAACTAGATATGGCCCGTGTGTGTAGGAAGCACAGTTCTTTTGTTCTGAGAATGCTCACTGTTCTGGCCTTATAGGAAAGACATTAGAGTAGAAGAGTGCTCCTTTCTCAAAAGCAGAGTGTGTTTCTTGTAAGTCAAGCTAGCATTTGTTTCCCAGTCCTAAATGGAGTTGAATCACATGCAGTTTCTGGTCCTACGAGCAAGAGTTGTTTTCAGGTAAGAAGAGTCACTATTGTGCTCCCATTGTCATAAACGGGGCAAATAGCACTGGCATTTGTGTACAGATGTATTGGACTGAAGACGATCTGCTGTTCTTGTCAGTTTCCTAAGAATAATTGAACTAGATATGGCCCATGTGTGTAGGAAGCACAGTTCTTTTGTTCGGAGCAAGCTCACTGTTCGGATCCCTTTGGATACACAGTAGAGTAGAAGAGTGCTCTTTTCTCAAAAGCAGAGTGTGTTTCTTGTAAGGCGAACTAGCGTTTGTTTCCCAGTCCTAAATCGAGTTGAATCACATGCAGTTTCTTGTCCTATGAGCAAGAGTTGTTTTCTGGTAAGAAGAGTCACTATTGCGCTCCCATTGTCATACACAGGGCAAATAGCACTTGCGTCTGTTCCCAGCATGTACAGTGTATTGGACTGAAGAGGATCTACTGTTCTTGTCAGTTTCCTAAGCAGAGTTGAACTAGATATGGCCGTATTTGTAGGAAGCACAGTTCTTTGTTCTGAGCAAACTCACTGTTCTGGCCTTATAGGAAACACAGTAGAGTAGAAGAGTGCTCTTTTCTCAAAAGCAGAGTGTGTTTCCTGTAAGGTGAGCTAGGGTTTGTTTCCCAGTCCTAAATGGAGTTGAATCACATGCAGTTTTTGGTCCTACGAGCAAGAGTTGTTTTCTGGTAAGGAAAGTCATTATTGCGCTCCATTGCCATACACAGTGCAAATAGCACTCGTGTCTGTTCCCAACAAGTACAGTGAATTTGACTGAAGCGGAGCTAATGTTCTTGTCAGTTTCCTAAGCAGAGTTGAACTAGATATGGCCCGTGTTTCTAGGAAGCACAGTTCTTTTGTTCTGAGCAAGCTCACTGTTCGGACCCCATTGGAAACACAGTCGAGTAGAAGACTGCTCTTTTCTCAAAATCAGAGTGTCTTTCTTGTAAGGCGAGCTAGCGTTTCTTTCCCATTCCTAAATGGAGTTGAATTACATCCAGTTTTTGGTCCTATGAGCAAGAGTTGTTTTCTGGTAAGGAAAGTCACTATTGTGATCCCATTGCCATACACAGTGCAAATAGCACTTGCGTCTGTTCCCAGCAAGTACAGTGTATTGGACTGAAAAGGAGCTACTGTTCTTGTCAGTTTCCTAAGCAGAGTTGAACTAGATATGGCCCGTGTGTGGAGGAAGCACAGTTCTGTTGTTCTGAGAAAGCTCACTGTTCGGTCCCCATAGGATACACAGTAGAGTAGAAGAGTGCTCTTTTCTCAAAAGCAGAGTATGTTTCTTGTAAGGCGAGGTAGCATTTGTTTCCCAGTCTTAAATGGAGCTGAATCACATGCAGTTTTTGGTCCTATGAGCAAGAGTTGTTTTCTGGTAATAAAGTCACTGTTGCGCTCCCATTGCCATACACAGTGTAAATAGCGCTCGCATCTGTTCCCAGCAAGTACAGTGTATTGGACTGAAGCGGAGCTACTGTTCTTGTCAGTTTCCTAAGCAGAGTTGAACTAGATATGGCCCCTGTGTGTAGGAAGCACAGTTCTTTTGTTCTGAGCAAGCTCACTGTTCGGACCCCTTAGGAAACACAGTAGAGTAGAAGAGTGCTCTTTTCTCAAAATCAGAGAGTCTTTCTTGTAAGGCGAGCTAGTGTTTGTTTCCCAGTCAGAAATGGAGTTGAATCCCATGCAGTTTCTTGTCCTATGAGTAAGAGTTGTTTTCTGATAAGAAGAGTCACTATTGTGCTCCTATTGCCATACACAGGGCAAATAGCACTCGCGTCTGTTCCCAGCTAGTACACTGTATTGGACTGAAGAGGAGCTACCGTTCTTGTCAGTTTCCTAAGCAGAGTTGAACTAGATATGGCCCCTGTGTGTAGGAAGCACAGTTCCTTTGTTCTGAGCAAGCTCACTGTTCGGACCCCATAGGAAACACAGTAGAGTAGAAGACTGCTCTTTTCTCAAATGCAGAGTGTGTTTCTTGTAAGGAGAGCTAGCGTTTGTTTCCCAGTCAGAAATGGAGTTGAATCCCATGCAGTTTCTGGTCCTACGAGCAAGAGTTGTTTTCTGGTAAGGAAAGTCACTATTGCGCTCCCATTTCCATACACAGTGCAAATAGCACTCGCGTTTGTTCCCAGCAAGTACAGTGTATTGGACTGAAGCGGAGCTACTGTTCTTGTCAGTTTCCTAAGCAGAGATGAACTAGATATGGTCCGTGTGTGTAAGAAGCACAGTTCTTTTGTTCTGAGCAAGCTCACTGTTCAGACCCCCTAGGAAATACAGTAGAGTAGAAGAATGCTCTTTTCTCAAAAGCAGAGGGTGTTTCTTGTAAGGCAAGCTAGCATTTGTTTCCCAGTCCTAAATGGAGTTGAATCACATGCAGTTTTTGGTCCTCCGACCAAGAGTTGTTTTCTGGTAATAAAGTCACTATTGCGCTCCCATTTCCATACTCAGTGCAAATAGCACTCGTGTCTGTTCCCAGCAAGCACAGTGTATTGGACTGAAGCGTAGCTACTGTTCTTGTCAGTTTCCTAAGCAGAGTTGAACTAGATAAGGCCCCTGTGTGTAGGAAGCACAGTTCTTTTGTTCTGAGCAAGCTCAATGTTCGGACCCCATAGGAAACACAGTAGAGTAGAAGAGTGCTCTTTTCTCAAAATCAGAGTGTCTTTCTTGTAAGGCGAGCTAGTGTTTGTTTCCCAGTCAGAAATGGAGTTGAATCCCATGCAGTTTCTGGTCCTATGAGCAAGAGTTGTTTTCTGATAAGAAGAGACACTATTGTGCTCCTATTGCCATACACAGTGCAAATAGCACTGGCGTCTGTTCCCAGCAAGTACAGTGTATTGGACTGAAGAGGAGCTACTGTTCTTGTCAGTTTCCTAAGCAGAGTTGAACTACATATGGTCCATGTGTGTAGGAGGCACAGTTCTTTTGTTCTGAGCAAACTCACTGTTCGGACCCCATCGGAAACACAGTAGAGTAGAAGAGTGCTCTTTTCTCAAAAGCAGAGTGTGTTTCTTGTAAAGCGAGGTAGCATTTGTTTCCCAGTCTTAAATGGAGCTGAATCACATGCAGTTTCTGGTCCTACGAGCAAGAGTTGTTTTCTGGTAAGGAAAGTCACTATTGTGCTCCCATTTCCATACACAGTGCAAATAGCACTCACGACTGTTCCCAGCAATTACAGTGTATTGGACTGAAGCGGAGCTACTGTTCTTGTCAGTTTCCTAAGCAGAGTTGAACTAGATATGGCCCCTGTGTGTAGGAAGCACAGTTCTTTTGTTCTGAGCAAGCTCACTATTTGGACCCAATAGGAAACACAGTAGAGTAGAAGAGTGCTCTTTTCTCAAAATCAGAGAGTCTTTCTTGTAAGGCAAGCTAGTGTTTGTTTCCCAGTCAGAAATGAAGTTGAATCCCATGCAGTTTCTTGTCCTATGAGTAAGAGTTGTTTTCTGATAAGAAGAGTCATTATTTTGCTCCAATTGCCATACACAGTGCAAATAGCACTCGTGTCTGTTCCCAGCTAGTACAGTGTATTGGACTAAAGAGGAGCTACCGTTCTTGTCAGTTTCCTAAGCAGAGTTGAACTAGATATGGCCCGTGTGTGTAGGAAGCACAGTTCTTTTGTTCTGAGCAAGCTCACTGTTCGGACCCCATAGGAAACACAGTAGAGTAGAAGAGGGCTCTTTTCTCAAAAGCAGAGTGTGTTTCTTGTAAGGCGAGCTAGCGTTTGTTTCCCAGTCCTAAATGGAGTTGAATCACATGCAGTTTTTGGTCCTATGAGCAAGAGTTGTTTTCTGGTAATAAAGTCACTGTTGCGCTCCCATTGCCATACACAGTGTAAATAGCACTCGCATCTGTTCCCAGCAAGTACAGTGTATTGGACTGAAGCAGAGCTACTGTTCTTGTCAGTTTCCTAAGCAGAGTTGAACTAGATATGGCCCGTGTGTGTAGGAAGCCCAGTTCTTTTGTTCTGAGCAAGCTCACTGTTCGGACCCCATAGGATACACAGTCGAGTAGAAGAGTGCTCTTTTCTCAAAAGCAGAGTGTGTTTCTTGTTAGGCGAGCTAGCGTTTGTTTCCCAGTCCTAAACGGAGTTGAATCACGTGCAGATTCTTGTCCGACGAGCAAGAGTTGTTTTCTGGTAAGAAGAGTCACTATTGCGCTCCCATTGTCATACACAGGGCAATTAGCACTGGCGTCTGTTCCCAGCATGTACAGTGTATTAGACTGAAGAGGATCTACTGTTCTTGTCAGTTTCCTAAGCAGAGTTGAACTAGATAAGGCCCCTGTGTGTAGGAAGCACAGTTCTTTTGTTCTGAGCAAGCTCAATGTTCGGACCCCATAGGAAACACAGTAGAGTAGAAGAGTGCTCTTTTCTCAAAATCAGAGTGTCTTTCTTGTAAGGCGAGCTAGTGTTTGTTTCCCAGTCAGAAATGGAGTTGAATCCCATGCAGTTTCTGGTCCTATGAGCAAGAGTTGTTTTCTGATAAGAAGAGACACTATTGTGCTCCTATTGCCATACACAGTGCAAATAGCACTGGCGTCTGTTCCCAGCAAGTACAGTGTATTGGACTGAAGAGGAGCTACTGTTCTTGTCAGTTTCCTAAGCAGAGTTGAACTACATATGGTCCATGTGTGTAGGAGGCACAGTTCTTTTGTTCTGAGCAAACTCACTGTTCGGACCCCATCGGAAACACAGTAGAGTAGAAGAGTGCTCTTTTCTCAAAAGCAGAGTGTGTTTCTTGTAAAGCGAGGTAGCATTTGTTTCCCAGTCTTAAATGGAGCTGAATCACATGCAGTTTCTGGTCCTACTAGCAAGAGTTGTTTTCTGGTAAGGAAAGTCACTATTGTGCTCCCATTTCCATACACAGTGCAAATAGCACTCACGACTGTTCCCAGCAATTACAGTGTATTGGACTGAAGCGGAGCTACTGTTCTTGTCAGTTTCCTAAGCAGAGTTGAACTAGATATGGCCCCTGTGTGTAGGAAGCACAGTTCTTTTGTTCTGAGCAAGCTCACTATTTGGACCCAATAGGAAACACAGTAGAGTAGAAGTGTGCTCTTTCTCAAAATCAGAGAGTCTTTCTTGTAAGGCAAGCTAGTGTTTGTTTCCCAGTCAGAAATGAAGTTGAATCCCATGCAGTTTCTTGTCCTATGAGTAAGAGTTGTTTTCTGATAAGAAGAGTCATTATTGTGCTCCAATTGCCATACACAGTGCAAATAGCACTCGTGTCTGTTCCCAGCTAGTACAGTGTATTGGACTAAAGAGGAGCTACCGTTCTTGTCAGTTTCCAAAGCAGAGTTGAACTAGATATGGCCCGTGTGTGTAGGAAGCACAGTTCTTTTGTTCTGAGCAAGCTCACTGTTCGGACCCCATAGGAAACACAGTAGAGTAGAAGACTGCTCTTTTCTCAAAAGCAGAGTGTGTTTCTTGTAAGGCGAGCTAGCGTTTGTTTCCCAGTCCTAAATGGAGTTGAATCACATGCAGTTTTTGGTCCTACGAGCAAGAGTTGTTTTCTGGTAATAAAGTCACTGTTGCGCTCCCATTGCCATACACAGTGTAAATAGCACTCGCATCTGTTCCCAGCAAGTACAGTGTATTGGACTGAAGCGGAGCTACTGTTCTTGTCAGTTTCCTAAGCAGAGTTGAACTAATTATGGCCCGTGTGTGTAGGAAGCCCAGTTCTTTTGTTCTGAGCAAGCTCACTGTTCGGACCCCATAGGATACACAGTCGAGTAGAAGAGTGCTCTTTTCTCAAAAGCAGAGTGTGTTTCTTGTTAGGCGAGCTAGCGTTTGTTTCCCAGTCCTAAACGGAGTTGAATCACGTGCAGATTCTTGTCCGACGAGCAAGAGTTGTTTTCTGGTAAGAAGAGTCACTATTGCGCTCCCATTGTCATACACAGGGCAATTAGCACTGGCGTCTGTTCCCAGCATGTACAGTGTATTAGACTGAAGAGGATCTACTGTTCTTGTCAGTTTCCTAAGCAGAATTGAACTAGATATGGCCGTGTGTGTAGGAAGCACAGTTTTTTGTTCTGAGCAAGCTCACTGTTCTGGCCCTATAGGAAACAAAGTAGAGTAGAAGAGTGATGGTTTCAAAAAAGCAGAGTGTGTTTCTTGTAAGGCGAGCTAGCGTTTGTTTCCCAGTCCTAAATGGAGTTGAATCACATGCAGTTTCTGGTCCTACAAGCAAGAGTTGTTTTCTGGTAAGGAAAGTCACTATTGCGCTCCCATTGCCATACACAGTGCAAATAGCACTCGCGTCTGTTCCCAGCAAGTGCAGTGTATTGGACTGAAGAAGAGCTACTGTTCTTGTCAGTTTGCTAAGCAGAGTTGAACTAGATATGGCCCATGTGTGTAGGACACACAGTTCTTTTGTTCTGAGCAAGCTCTCTGTACGGACCTCATAAGAAACACAGTAGAGTAGAAGACTGCTCTTTTCTCAAAAGCAGAGTGTGTTTCTTGTAAGGCGAGCTAGCGTTTGTTTCCCAATCCTAAATGGAGATGAATCACATGCAGTTGCTTGTCCTTCAAGTAAGAGATGTTTTCTAGTAAGAAGAGTCACTATTGCGCTCCCATTGTCATACACAGGGCCAATAGCACTGGCGTCTGTTCCCAGCATGTACAGTGTATTGGACTGAAGAGCATCTACTGTTCTTCTCAGTTTCCTAAGCAGAGTTGAACTAGATATGGCCCGTGTGTGTAGGAAGCACAGTTCTTTTGTTCTGAGATTGCTCACTGTTCCAGCCTTATAGGAAAGACATTAGAGTAGAAGAGTGCTCCTTTCTCAAAAGCAGAGTGTGTTTCTTGTAAGTCAAGCTAGCGTTTGTTTCCAAGTCCTAAATAGAGTTGAATCACATGCAGTTTCTGGTCCTACGAGCAAGAGTTGTTATCTGGTAAGAAGAGTTACTATTGTGCTTCCATTGTCATAAACGGGGCAAATAGCACTGGCATCTGTTCCCACCAAGTACAGTGTATTGGAATGAAGAGGAGCTGCTGTTCTTGTCAGTTTCCTAAGCATAATTGAACTAGATATGGCCCGTGTGTGTAGGAAGCACAGTTCTTTTGTTCTGAGCAAGCTCACTGTTCGGACCCCATAGGAAACACAGTAGAGTAGAGCAGTGCTCCTTTCTCAAAAGCAGAGTGTGTTTCTTGTAAGGCAAGCTAGCATTTGTTTCCCAGTCCTAAATGGAGTTGAATCACATCCTGTTTTTGGTCCTACGAGCAAGAGTTGTTTTCTGGTAATAAAGTCACTGTTGCGCTCCCATTGCCATACACAGTATAAATAGCACTCGCATCTGTTCCCAGCAAGTACAGTGTATTGGACTGAAGCAGAGCTACTGTTCTTGTCAGTTTCCTAAGCAGAGTTGAACTAGATATGGCCCGTGTGTGTAGGAAGCACAGTTCATTTGTTCTGAGCAAGCTCATTGTTCGGACCCCATATGAACCACAGTAGAATAGAAGACTGCTCTTTTCTCAAAAGCAGAGTGTGTTTCTTGTAAGGCGAGCTAGCGTTTGTTTCCCAGTCCTAAATGGATTTGAATCACATGCAGTTTTTGGTCCTACGAGCAAGAGTTGTTTTCTGGAAAGGTAAGTCACTATTGTGCTCCCATTTACATACACAGTGCAAATAGCACTCGCATCTGTTCCCAGCAAGTACAGTGTATTGGACTGAAGATGAGCTACTGTTCTTGTCGGTTTCCTAAGCAGAGTTGAACTAGATATTGCCCCTGTGTGTAGGAAGCACACTTCTTTTGTTCTGAGCAAGCTCATTGTTCGGACCCCATAGGAAACACAGTAGAGTAGAAGAGTGCTCTTTTCACAAAAACAGTGTGTGTTTCTTGTAAGGCGAGCTAGCGTTTGTTTCCCAGTTCTAAATGAAGTTGAATCACATGCAGTTTCTGTTCCTATGAGCAAGAATTGTTTTCTGGGAATAAGAGTCACTATTGTGCTCCCATTGCTATACACAGTGCAAATAGCACTCGCGTCTGTTCCCAGCAAGTACAGTGTATTGGACTGAAGAGGAGCTACTGTTCATGTCAGTTTCTTTTGTTCTGAGCAAGCTCATTGTTCGGACCCCATAGGAAACACAGTAGAGTAGAAGAGTGCTCTTTTCACAAAAACAGTGTGTGTTTCTTGTAAGGCGAGCTAGCGTTTGTTTCCCAGTTCTAAATGAAGTTGAATCACATGCAGTTTCTGTTCCTATGAGCAAGAATTGTTTTCTGGGAATAAGAGTCACTATTGTGCTCCCATTGCTATACACAGTGCAAATAGCACTCGCGTCTGTTCCCAGCAAGTACACTGTATTGGACTGAAGAGGAGCTACTGTTCATGTCAGTTTCCTCAGCAGAGTTGAACTAATTATGGCCCCTGTGTGTAGGAAGCACAGTTCTTTTGTTCTGAGCAAGCTCACTGTTCGGACACCATAGGAAACACAGTAGAGTAGAAGAGTGCTCTTTTCTCAAAAGCAGAGTGTGTTTCTTGTAAGGTGAGCTAGCGTTTGTTTCCCAATCCTAAATGGAGATCAATCACATGCAGTTTCTTGTCTTACGAGCAATAGTTGTTTTCTGGTAAGAAGAGTCACTATTGCGCTCCCATTGTGATACATAGGGCAAATAGCACTGGCGTCTGTTCCCAGCATGTACAGTGTATTGGACTGAAGAGGATCTACTGTTCTTGTCAGTTTCCTAAGCAGACTTGAACTAGATATGGCCCGTGTGTATAGGAAGCACAGTTCTATTGTTCTGAGCAAACTCACTGTTCTGGCCATATAGGAAACACAGTAGAGTAGAAGAGTGCTCTTTTCTCAAAAGCAGAGTGTGTTTCTTGTAAGGTGAGCTAGCGTTTTTTTCCCAGTCCTAAATGGAGTTGAATCACATGCAGTTTTTGGTCCTACGAGCAAGAGTTTTTTTCTGGTAAGGAAAGTCACTATTGCACTCCCATTGCCATACACAGTGCAAATAGCACTCGTGTCTGTTCCCAGCAAGTACAGTGTATTGGACTGAAGCGGAGCTACTGTTCTTGTCAGTTTCCTAAGCAGAGTTGAACTAGATATGGCCCCTGTGTGTAGGAAGCACAGTTCTTTTGTTCTGAGAATGCTCACTGTTCTGGCCCTATAGGAAACACAGTAGAGTAGAAGAGTGCTCTTTTCTCAAAAGCAGAGTGTGTTTCTTGTAAGGCGAGCTAGCGATTGTTTCCCAATCCTAAATGGAGATGAATCACATGCAGTTTCTGGTCCTACGAGCAAGAGTTGTTTTATCATAAGAAGAGTCACTATTGCGCTCCCATTGTGATACTAGGGCAAATAGTACTGGCGTCTGTTCCCAGCATGTACAGTGTATTGGACTGAAGAGGAGCTACTGTTCATGTCAGTTTCCTAAGCAGAGTTGAACTAGATATGGCCCGTGTGTGTAGGAAGCACAGTTCTTTTGTTCTGAGAATGCTCACTGTTCGGGCACCATAGGAAACACAGTAGAGTAGAAGAGTGCTCTTTTCTCAAAAGCAGAGTGTGTTTCTTGTAAGGCGAGCTAGCGTTTGTTTCCCAGTCCTAAATGGAGTTGAATCACATGCAGTTTTTGGTCCTACGACCAAGAGATGTTTTCTGGTAAGGAAAGTCACTATTGCGCTCCCATTGCCATACACAGTGCAAATAGCACTCACCTCTGTTCCCAGCAAGAACAGTGTATTGGACTGAAGAGGACTACTGTTCTTGTCAGTTTCCAAAGCGGAGTTGAACTAGATATGGCCCGTGTGTGTAGGAATAACAGTTCTTTTGTTCTGAGCAAGCTCACTGTTCAGACCCCATAGGAAACACAGTCGAGTAGATGAGTGCACTTTTCTCAAAAGCAGAGTGTGTTTCTTGTAAGGTGAGCTAGCGTTTGTTTCCCAGTCCTAAATGGAGTTGAATCACATGCAGTTTCTTGTCCTGCGAGCAAGAGTTGTTTTCTGGTAAGAAGAGTCACTATTGTGCTCCACTTGTCATACACAAGGCAAATAGCACTGGCGTCTGTTCCCAGCATTTACAGTGTATTGGACTGAAGAGGATCTACTGTTCTTGTCAGTTTCCTAAGCAGAGTTGAACTAGATATGGACCATGTGTGTAGGAAGCACAGTTCTTTTGTTCTGTGAATGCTCACTGTTCTGGCCCTATAGGAAACACATTAGAGTAGAAGACTGCTCTTTTCTCAAAAGCAGAGTGTGTTTCTTGTAAGTCGAGCTAGCGTTTGTTTCCCAGTCCTAAATGGAGTTGAATCCCATGCAGTTTCTGGTCCTACCAGCAAGAGTTCTTTTCTGGTAAGAAGAGTCACTATTGTGCTCCCATTGTCATACACAAGGCAAATAGCACTGGCGTCTAATCCCAGGAAGTAAAGTGTATTGGACTGAAGAGGATCTACCTTTCTTGTCAGTTTCCTAAGCAGAGTTGAATTAGATATGGCCCGTGTGTGTAGGAAGCACAGTTCTTTTGTTCTGAGCAAGCTCACTGTTCGGACCCCATAGGAAACACAGTAGAGTAGAAGAGTGCTCTTTTCTCAAAAGCAGAGTGTGTTTCTTGTAAGGCAAGCTAGCATTTGTTTCCCTGTACTAAATGGAGTTGAATCACATCCTGTTTTTGGTCTTACAAGCAAGAGTTGTTTTCTGGTAAGGAAAGTCACTATTGCACTCCCATTTCCAGACACAGTGCAAATAGCACTCACGTCTGTTCCAAGCAAGTACAGTGTATTGGACTGAAAAAGAGCTACTGTTCTTGTCAGTTTCCTAAGCAGAGTTGAACTAGATATGGCCCCTGTGTGTAGGAAGCACAGTTGTTTTGTTCTGAGCAAGCTCACTGTTCGGACACAATAGGAAACACAGTAGAGTAGAAGAGTGCTCTTTTCTCAAAAGCAGAGTGTGTTTCTTGTAAGGCGAGCTAGCGTTTGTTTCCCAGTCCTAAATGGAGTTGAATCACATGCAGTTTCTGGACCTATGAGCATGAATTGTTTTCTGGTAAGAAGAGTCACTATTGCGCTCCCATTGTCATAAACAGGGCAATTAGCACTGGCGTCTGTTCCCAGCATGTACAGTGTATTGGACTGAAGAGAATCTACAGTTCTTGTCAGTTTCCCAAGTAGAATTGAACTAGTTATGGCCGTGTGCGTAGGAAGCACAGTTCTTTTGTTCTGAGCAAGCTCACTGTTCTGGCCCTATAGAAAACAAAATAGAGTAGAAAAGTGATGGTTTTGAAAAAGCAGAGTGTCTTTCTTGTAAGACGAGCTAGCGTTTGTTTCCCAGTCCTAAATTTAGTTGAATCACATGCAGTTTCTGGTCCTACGAGCAAGAGTTGTTTTCTGGTAAGGAAAGTCACTATTGCGATCCCATTGCCATACACAGTACAAATAGCACTCGCGTCTGCTCCCAGCAAGTGCAGTGTATTGGACTGAAGAAGAGCTACTGTTCTTGTCAGTTTCCTAAGCAGAGTTGAACTAGATATGGCCCATGTGTGTAGGAAACACAGTTCTTTTGTTCTGAGCAAGCTCACTGTATGGACCCCATAAGAAACACAGTAGAGTAGAAGACTGCTCTTTTCTCAAAAGCAGAGTGTGTTTCTTGTAAGGCGAGCTAGCGTTTGTTTCCCAGTCCTAAATGGAGTTGAATCACATGCAGTTTTTGGTCCTATGAGCAAGAGTTGTTTTCTGGTAATAAAGTCACTGTTGCGCTCCCATTGCCATACACAGTGTAAATAGCACTCGCATCTGTTCCCAGCAAGTACAGTGTATTGGACTGAAGCAGAGCTACTGTTCTTGTCAGTTTCCTAAGCAGAGTTGAACTAGATATGGCCCGTGTGTGTAGGAAGCCCAGTTCTTTTGTTCTGAGCAAGCTCACTGTTCGGACCCCATAGGATACACAGTCGAGTAGAAGAGTGCTCTTTTCTCAAAAGCAGAGTGTGTTTCTTGTTAGGCGAGCTAGCGTTTGTTTCCCAGTCCTAAACGGAGTTGAATCACGTGCAGATTCTTGTCCGACGAGCAAGAGTTGTTTTCTGGTAAGAAGAGTCACTATTGCGCTCCCATTGTCATACACAGGGCAATTAGCACTGGCGTCTGTTCCCAGCATGTACAGTGTATTAGACTGAAGAGGATCTACTGTTCTTGTCAGTTTCCTAAGCAGAGTTGAACTAGATAAGGCCCCTGTGTGTAGGAAGCACAGTTCTTTTGTTCTGAGCAAGCTCAATGTTCGGACCCCATAGGAAACACAGTAGAGTAGAAGAGTGCTCTTTTCTCAAAATCAGAGTGTCTTTCTTGTAAGGCGAGCTAGTGTTTGTTTCCCAGTCAGAAATGGAGTTGAATCCCATGCAGTTTCTGGTCCTATGAGCAAGAGTTGTTTTCTGATAAGAAGAGACACTATTGTGCTCCTATTGCCATACACAGTGCAAATAGCACTGGCGTCTGTTCCCAGCAAGTACAGTGTATTGGACTGAAGAGGAGCTACTGTTCTTGTCAGTTTCCTAAGCAGAGTTGAACTACATATGGTCCATGTGTGTAGGAGGCACAGTTCTTTTGTTCTGAGCAAACTCACTGTTCGGACCCCATCGGAAACACAGTAGAGTAGAAGAGTGCTCTTTTCTCAAAAGCAGAGTGTGTTTCTTGTAAAGCGAGGTAGCATTTGTTTCCCAGTCTTAAATGGAGCTGAATCACATGCAGTTTCTGGTCCTACTAGCAAGAGTTGTTTTCTGGTAAGGAAAGTCACTATTGTGCTCCCATTTCCATACACAGTGCAAATAGCACTCACGACTGTTCCCAGCAATTACAGTGTATTGGACTGAAGCGGAGCTACTGTTCTTGTCAGTTTCCTAAGCAGAGTTGAACTAGATATGGCCCCTGTGTGTAGGAAGCACAGTTCTTTTGTTCTGAGCAAGCTCACTATTTGGACCCAATAGGAAACACAGTAGAGTAGAAGTGTGCTCTTTCTCAAAATCAGAGAGTCTTTCTTGTAAGGCAAGCTAGTGTTTGTTTCCCAGTCAGAAATGAAGTTGAATCCCATGCAGTTTCTTGTCCTATGAGTAAGAGTTGTTTTCTGATAAGAAGAGTCATTATTGTGCTCCAATTGCCATACACAGTGCAAATAGCACTCGTGTCTGTTCCCAGCTAGTACAGTGTATTGGACTAAAGAGGAGCTACCGTTCTTGTCAGTTTCCAAAGCAGAGTTGAACTAGATATGGCCCGTGTGTGTAGGAAGCACAGTTCTTTTGTTCTGAGCAAGCTCACTGTTCGGACCCCATAGGAAACACAGTAGAGTAGAAGACTGCTCTTTTCTCAAAAGCAGAGTGTGTTTCTTGTAAGGCGAGCTAGCGTTTGTTTCCCAGTCCTAAATGGAGTTGAATCACATGCAGTTTTTGGTCCTACGAGCAAGAGTTGTTTTCTGGTAATAAAGTCACTGTTGCGCTCCCATTGCCATACACAGTGTAAATAGCACTCGCATCTGTTCCCAGCAAGTACAGTGTATTGGACTGAAGCGGAGCTACTGTTCTTGTCAGTTTCCTAAGCAGAGTTGAACTAATTATGGCCCGTGTGTGTAGGAAGCCCAGTTCTTTTGTTCTGAGCAAGCTCACTGTTCGGACCCCATAGGATACACAGTCGAGTAGAAGAGTGCTCTTTTCTCAAAAGCAGAGTGTGTTTCTTGTTAGGCGAGCTAGCATTTGTTTCCCAGTCCTAAACGGAGTTGAATCACGTGCAGATTCTTGTCCGACGAGCAAGAGTTGTTTTCTGGTAAGAAGAGTCACTATTGCGCTCCCATTGTCATACACAGGGCAATTAGCACTGGCGTCTGTTCCCAGCATGTACAGTGTATTAGACTGAAGAGGATCTACTGTTCTTGTCAGTTTCCTAAGCAGAATTGAACTAGATATGGCCGTGTGTGTAGGAAGCACAGTTTTTTGTTCTGAGCAAGCTCACTGTTCTGGCCCTATAGGAAACAAAGTAGAGTAGAAGAGTGATGGTTTCAAAAAAGCAGAGTGTGTTTCTTGTAAGGCGAGCTAGCGTTTGTTTCCCAGTCCTAAATGGAGTTGAATCACATGCAGTTTCTGGTCCTACAAGCAAGAGTTGTTTTCTGGTAAGGAAAGTCACTATTGCGCTCCCATTGCCATACACAGTGCAAATAGCACTCGCGTCTGTTCCCAGCAAGTGCAGTGTATTGGACTGAAGAAGAGCTACTGTTCTTGTCAGTTTGCTAAGCAGAGTTGAACTAGATATGGCCCATGTGTGTAGGACACACAGTTCTTTTGTTCTGAGCAAGCTCTCTGTACGGACCTCATAAGAAACACAGTAGAGTAGAAGACTGCTCTTTTCTCAAAAGCAGAGTGTGTTTCTTGTAAGGCGAGCTAGCGTTTGTTTCCCAATCCTAAATGGAGATGAATCACATGCAGTTGCTTGTCCTTCAAGTAAGAGATGTTTTCTAGTAAGAAGAGTCACTATTGCGCTCCCATTGTCATACACAGGGCCAATAGCACTGGCGTCTGTTCCCAGCATGTACAGTGTATTGGACTGAAGAGCATCTACTGTTCTTCTCAGTTTCCTAAGCAGAGTTGAACTAGATATGGCCCGTGTGTGTAGGAAGCACAGTTCTTTTGTTCTGAGATTGCTCACTGTTCCAGCCTTATAGGAAAGACATTAGAGTAGAAGAGTGCTCCTTTCTCAAAAGCAGAGTGTGTTTCTTGTAAGTCAAGCTAGCGTTTGTTTCCAAGTCCTAAATAGAGTTGAATCACATGCAGTTTCTGGTCCTACGAGCAAGAGTTGTTATCTGGTAAGAAGAGTCACTATTGTGCTTCCATTGTCATAAACGGGGCAAATAGCACTGGCATCTGTTCCCACCAAGTACAGTGTATTGGAATGAAGAGGAGCTGCTGTTCTTGTCAGTTTCCTAAGCATAATTGAACTAGATATGGCCCGTGTGTGTAGGAAGCACAGTTCTTTTGTTCTGAGCAAGCTCACTGTTCGGACCCCATAGGAAACACAGTAGAGTAGAGCAGTGCTCCTTTCTCAAAAGCAGAGTGTGTTTCTTGTAAGGCAAGCTAGCATTTGTTTCCCAGTCCTAAATGGAGTTGAATCACATCCTGTTTTTGGTCCTACGAGCAAGAGTTGTTTTCTGGTAATAAAGTCACTGTTGCGCTCCCATTGCCATACACAGTATAAATAGCACTCGCATCTGTTCCCAGCAAGTACAGTGTATTGGACTGAAGCAGAGCTACTGTTCTTGTCAGTTTCCTAAGCAGAGTTGAACTAGATATGGCCCGTGTGTGTAGGAAGCACAGTTCATTTGTTCTGAGCAAGCTCATTGTTCGGACCCCATATGAACCACAGTAGAATAGAAGACTGCTCTTTTCTCAAAAGCAGAGTGTGTTTCTTGTAAGGCGAGCTAGCGTTTGTTTCCCAGTCCTAAATGGATTTGAATCACATGCAGTTTTTGGTCCTACGAGCAAGAGTTGTTTTCTGGAAAGGTAAGTCACTATTGTGCTCCCATTTACATACACAGTGCAAATAGCACTCGCATCTGTTCCCAGCAAGTACAGTGTATTGGACTGAAGATGAGCTACTGTTCTTGTCGGTTTCCTAAGCAGAGTTGAACTAGATATTGCCCCTGTGTGTAGGAAGCACACTTCTTTTGTTCTGAGCAAGCTCATTGTTCGGACCCCATAGGAAACACAGTAGAGTAGAAGAGTGCTCTTTTCACAAAAACAGTGTGTGTTTCTTGTAAGGCGAGCTAGCGTTTGTTTCCCAGTTCTAAATGAAGTTGAATCACATGCAGTTTCTGTTCCTATGAGCAAGAATTGTTTTCTGGGAATAAGAGTCACTATTGTGCTCCCATTGCTATACACAGTGCAAATAGCACTCGCGTCTGTTCCCAGCAAGTACAGTGTATTGGACTGAAGAGGAGCTACTGTTCATGTCAGTTTCTTTTGTTCTGAGCAAGCTCATTGTTCGGACCCCATAGGAAACACAGTAGAGTAGAAGAGTGCTCTTTTCACAAAAACAGTGTGTGTTTCTTGTAAGGCGAGCTAGCGTTTGTTTCCCAGTTCTAAATGAAGTTGAATCACATGCAGTTTCTGTTCCTATGAGCAAGAATTGTTTTCTGGGAATAAGAGTCACTATTGTGCTCCCATTGCTATACACAGTGCAAATAGCACTCGCGTCTGTTCCCAGCAAGTACACTGTATTGGACTGAAGAGGAGCTACTGTTCATGTCAGTTTCCTCAGCAGAGTTGAACTAATTATGGCCCCTGTGTGTAGGAAGCACAGTTCTTTTGTTCTGAGCAAGCTCACTGTTCGGACACCATAGGAAACACAGTAGAGTAGAAGAGTGCTCTTTTCTCAAAAGCAGAGTGTGTTTCTTGTAAGGTGAGCTAGCGTTTGTTTCCCAATCCTAAATGGAGATCAATCACATGCAGTTTCTTGTCTTACGAGCAATAGTTGTTTTCTGGTAAGAAGAGTCACTATTGCGCTCCCATTGTGATACATAGGGCAAATAGCACTGGCGTCTGTTCCCAGCATGTACAGTGTATTGGACTGAAGAGGATCTACTGTTCTTGTCAGTTTCCTAAGCAGACTTGAACTAGATATGGCCCGTGTGTATAGGAAGCACAGTTCTATTGTTCTGAGCAAACTCACTGTTCTGGCCATATAGGAAACACAGTAGAGTAGAAGAGTGCTCTTTTCTCAAAAGCAGAGTGTGTTTCTTGTAAGGTGAGCTAGCGTTTTTTTCCCAGTCCTAAATGGAGTTGAATCACATGCAGTTTTTGGTCCTACGAGCAAGAGTTTTTTTCTGGTAAGGAAAGTCACTATTGCACTCCCATTGCCATACACAGTGCAAATAGCACTCGTGTCTGTTCCCAGCAAGTACAGTGTATTGGACTGAAGCGGAGCTACTGTTCTTGTCAGTTTCCTAAGCAGAGTTGAACTAGATATGGCCCCTGTGTGTAGGAAGCACAGTTCTTTTGTTCTGAGAATGCTCACTGTTCTGGCCCTATAGGAAACACAGTAGAGTAGAAGAGTGCTCTTTTCTCAAAAGCAGAGTGTGTTTCTTGTAAGGCGAGCTAGCGATTGTTTCCCAATCCTAAATGGAGATGAATCACATGCAGTTTCTGGTCCTACGAGCAAGAGTTGTTTTATCATAAGAAGAGTCACTATTGCGCTCCCATTGTGATACTAGGGCAAATAGTACTGGCGTCTGTTCCCAGCATGTACAGTGTATTGGACTGAAGAGGAGCTACTGTTCATGTCAGTTTCCTAAGCAGAGTTGAACTAGATATGGCCCGTGTGTGTAGGAAGCACAGTTCTTTTGTTCTGAGAATGCTCACTGTTCGGGCACCATAGGAAACACAGTAGAGTAGAAGAGTGCTCTTTTCTCAAAAGCAGAGTGTGTTTCTTGTAAGGCGAGCTAGCGTTTGTTTCCCAGTCCTAAATGGAGTTGAATCACATGCAGTTTTTGGTCCTACGACCAAGAGATGTTTTCTGGTAAGGAAAGTCACTATTGCGCTCCCATTGCCATACACAGTGCAAATAGCACTCACCTCTGTTCCCAGCAAGAACAGTGTATTGGACTGAAGAGGACTACTGTTCTTGTCAGTTTCCAAAGCGGAGTTGAACTAGATATGGCCCGTGTGTGTAGGAATAACAGTTCTTTTGTTCTGAGCAAGCTCACTGTTCAGACCCCATAGGAAACACAGTCGAGTAGATGAGTGCACTTTTCTCAAAAGCAGAGTGTGTTTCTTGTAAGGTGAGCTAGCGTTTGTTTCCCAGTCCTAAATGGAGTTGAATCACATGCAGTTTCTTGTCCTGCGAGCAAGAGTTGTTTTCTGGTAAGAAGAGTCACTATTGTGCTCCACTTGTCATACACAAGGCAAATAGCACTGGCGTCTGTTCCCAGCATTTACAGTGTATTGGACTGAAGAGGATCTACTGTTCTTGTCAGTTTCCTAAGCAGAGTTGAACTAGATATGGACCATGTGTGTAGGAAGCACAGTTCTTTTGTTCTGTGAATGCTCACTGTTCTGGCCCTATAGGAAACACATTAGAGTAGAAGACTGCTCTTTTCTCAAAAGCAGAGTGTGTTTCTTGTAAGTCGAGCTAGCGTTTGTTTCCCAGTCCTAAATGGAGTTGAATCCCATGCAGTTTCTGGTCCTACCAGCAAGAGTTCTTTTCTGGTAAGAAGAGTCACTATTGTGCTCCCATTGTCATACACAAGGCAAATAGCACTGGCGTCTAATCCCAGGAAGTAAAGTGTATTGGACTGAAGAGGATCTACCTTTCTTGTCAGTTTCCTAAGCAGAGTTGAATTAGATATGGCCCGTGTGTGTAGGAAGCACAGTTCTTTTGTTCTGAGCAAGCTCACTGTTCGGACCCCATAGGAAACACAGTAGAGTAGAAGAGTGCTCTTTTCTCAAAAGCAGAGTGTGTTTCTTGTAAGGCAAGCTAGCATTTGTTTCCCTGTACTAAATGGAGTTGAATCACATCCTGTTTTTGGTCTTACAAGCAAGAGTTGTTTTCTGGTAAGGAAAGTCACTATTGCACTCCCATTTCCAGACACAGTGCAAATAGCACTCACGTCTGTTCCAAGCAAGTACAGTGTATTGGACTGAAAAAGAGCTACTGTTCTTGTCAGTTTCCTAAGCAGAGTTGAACTAGATATGGCCCCTGTGTGTAGGAAGCACAGTTGTTTTGTTCTGAGCAAGCTCACTGTTCGGACACAATAGGAAACACAGTAGAGTAGAAGAGTGCTCTTTTCTCAAAAGCAGAGTGTGTTTCTTGTAAGGCGAGCTAGCGTTTGTTTCCCAGTCCTAAATGGAGTTGAATCACATGCAGTTTCTGGACCTATGAGCATGAATTGTTTTCTGGTAAGAAGAGTCACTATTGCGCTCCCATTGTCATAAACAGGGCAATTAGCACTGGCGTCTGTTCCCAGCATGTACAGTGTATTGGACTGAAGAGAATCTACAGTTCTTGTCAGTTTCCCAAGTAGAATTGAACTAGTTATGGCCGTGTGCGTAGGAAGCACAGTTCTTTTGTTCTGAGCAAGCTCACTGTTCTGGCCCTATAGAAAACAAAATAGAGTAGAAAAGTGATGGTTTTGAAAAAGCAGAGTGTCTTTCTTGTAAGACGAGCTAGCGTTTGTTTCCCAGTCCTAAATTTAGTTGAATCACATGCAGTTTCTGGTCCTACGAGCAAGAGTTGTTTTCTGGTAAGGAAAGTCACTATTGCGATCCCATTGCCATACACAGTGCAAATAGCACTCGCGTCTGCTCCCAGCAAGTGCAGTGTATTGGACTGAAGAAGAGCTACTGTTCTTGTCAGTTTCCTAAGCAGAGTTGAACTAGATATGGCCCATGTGTGTAGGAAACACAGTTCTTTTGTTCTGAGCAAGCTCACTGTATGGACCCCATAAGAAACACAGTAGAGTAGAAGACTGCTCTTTTCTCAAAAGCAGAGTGTGTTTCTTGTAAGGCGAGCTAGCGTTTGTTTCCCAATCCTAAATGGAGATGAATCACATGCAGTTTCTTGTCCTACGAGTAAGAGATGTTTTCTGGTAAGAAGAGTCACTATTGCGCTACCATTGTCATTCACAGGGCAAATAGCACTGGCGTCTGTTCCCAGCATGTACAGTGTATTTGACTGAAGAGCATCTACTGTTCTTGTCAGTTTCCTAAGCTGAGTTGAACTAGATATGGCCCGTGTGTGTAGGAAGCACAGTTCTTTTGTTCTGAGAATGCTCACTGTTCTGGCCTTATAGGAAAAACATTAGAGTAGAAGAGTGCTCCTTTCTCAAAAGCAGAGTGTGTTTCTTGTAAGTTAAGCTAGCATTTGTTTCCCAGTCCTAAATGGAGTTGAATCACATGCAGTTTCTGGTCCTACGAGCAAGAGTTGTTTTCAGGTAAGAAGAGTCACTATTGTTCTCCCATTGTCATAAACGGGGCAAATAGCACTGGCATCTGTGTACAGATGTATTGGACTGAAGACGATCTGCTGTTCTTGTCAGTTTCCTAAGCAGAGTTGAACTAGATATGGCCCGTGTTTCTAGGAAGCACAGTTCTTTTGTTCTGAGCAAGCTCACTGTTCGGACCCCATTGGAAACACAGTCGAGTAGAAGACGGCTCTTTTCTCAAAATCAGAGTGTCTTTCTTGTAAGGGGAGCTAGCGTTTGTTTCCCATTCCTAAATGGAGTTGAATTACATCCAGTTTTTGGTCCTATGAGCAAGAGTTGTTTTCTGGTAAGGAAATTCACTATTGTGCTCCCATTGCCATACACAGTGCAAATAGCACTTGCGTCTGTTCCCAGCAAGTACAGTGTATTGGACTGAAAAGGAGCTACTGTTCTTGTCAGTTTCCTAAGCAGAGTTGAACTAGATATGGCCCGTGTGTGGAGGAAGCACAGTTCTGTTGTTCTGAGCAAGCTCACTGTTCGGTCCCCATAGGATACACAGTAGAGTAGAAGAGTGCTCTTTTCTCAAAAGCAGAGTGTGTTTCTTGTAAGGCGAGCTAGCGTTTGTTTCCCAGTTCTAAATCGAGTTGAATCACATGCAGTTTCTTGTCCTACGAGCAAGAGTTGTTTTCTGGTAAGAAGAGTCACTATTGCGCTCCCATTTTCATACACCGGGCAAATAGCACTTGCGTCTCTTCCCAGCATGTACAGTGTACTGGACTGAAGAGGATCTACTGTTCTTGTCAGTTTCCTAAGCAGAATTGAACTAGATATGGCCGTATTTGTAGAAAGCACAGTTCTTTTCTTCTGAGCAAACTCACTGTTCTGGCCCTATAGGAAACACAGTAGAGTAGAAGAGTGCTCTTTTCTCAAAAGCAGAGTGTGTTTCTTGTAAGGCAAGCTAGCGTTTGTTTCCCAGTCCTAAATGGAGTTGAATCACATGCAGTTTTTGGTTCTACGAGCAAGAGTTGTTTTCTGGTAAGGAAAGTGTTTATTGTGCGCCCATTTCCATACACAGTGCAAATAGCACTCGCTTCTGTTCCCAGCAAGTACAGTGTATTGGACTGAAGCGGAGCTACTGTTCTTGTCAGTTTCCTAAGCAGAGTTGAACTAGATATGTCCCCTGTGTGTAGGAAGCACAGTTCTTTTGTTCTGAGAATGCTCACTGTTCTGGCCCTATAGGAAACACAGTAGAGTAGAAGAGTGCTCTTTTCTCAAAAGCAGAGTGTGTTTCTTGTAAGGCGAGCTAGCATTTGTTTCCCAATCCCAAATGGAGATGAATCACATGCAGTTTCTGGTCCTATGAGCAAGAGTTGTTTTCTGGTAAGAAGAGTCACTATTGCGCTCCCATTGTGATACTAGGGCAAATAGCACTGGCGTCTGATCCCAGCATGTACAGTGTATTGGACTGAAGAGGAGCTACTGTTCATGTCAGTTTCTGAAGCAGAGTTGAACTAGATATGGCCCGTGTGTGTAGGAAGCACAGTTCTTTTGTTCTGAGAATCCTCACTGTTCGGGCACCATAGGAAACACAGTAGAGTAGAAGAGGGCTCTTTTCTCAAAAGCAGAGTGTGTTTCTTGTAAGGTGAGCTAGCGTTTTTTTCCCAGTCCTAAATGGAGTTGAATCACATGAAGTTTCTTGTCCTACGAGCAAGAGTTGTTTTCTGGTAAGAAGAGTCACTATTGCGCTCCCATTGTGGTACTAGGGCAAATAGCACTGGCGTCTGTTCCCAGCATGTACAGTGTATTGGACTGAAGAGGATCTACTGTTCTTGTCAGTTTGCTAAGCAGAATTGAACTAGATATGGCCGTGTGTGTAGGAAGCACATTTCTTTTGTTCTGAGCAAGCTCACTGTTCTGGCCCTATAGGAAACAAAGTAGAGTAGAAGAGTGATTTTTTCGAAAAAGCAGAGTGTGTTTCTTGTAAGGCAAGCTAGCGTTTGTTTCCCAGTCCTAAATGGAGTTGAAACACATGCAGTTTCTTGTCCTACGAGCAAGAGTAGTTTTCTGTTAAGAAGAGTCCCTATTGCGCTCCCATTATCATACACAGGGCAAATAGTACTGTCGTCGTTTCCCAGCATGTACAGTGTATTGGACTGAAGAGGATCTACTGTTCTTGTCAGTTTCCTAAACAGAATTGAACTAGATAAGGCGAAATTTGTAGGAAGCACAGTTCTTTTGTTCTGAGCAAACTCACTGTTCTGGCCCTATAGGAAACAAAGTAGAGTAGAAGAGTCCTCTTTTCTCAAAAGCAGAGTGTGTTTCTTGTAAGGCGAGCTAGCGTTTGTTTCCCAGTCCTAAATGGAGTTGAATCACATGCAGTTTCTTGTCCTACGAGCAAGATTTGTTTTCTGGTAAGATGAGTCACTATTGTGCTCCCCTTGTGATACACAGGGCAAATAGAATTGGCGTCTGTTCCCAGCATGTACAGTGTATTGGACTGAAGAGGATCTACTGTTCTTGTCAGTTTCCTAAGCAGAATTGAATTAGATATGGCCGTATTTGTAGGAAGCACAGTTCTTTTGTTCTGAGCAAACTCACTGTTCTGGCCCTATAGGAAACACAGTAGAGTAGAAGAGTGCTCTTTTCTCAAAAGCAGAGTGTGTTACTTGTAAGGCGAGCTAGCGTTTGTTTCCCAATCCCAAATGGAGATGAATCACATGCAGTTTCTGGTCCTACGAGCAAGAGTTGTTTTCTGGTAAGAAGAGTCACTATTGCGCTCCCATTGTGATACTAGGGCAAATAGCACTGGCGTCTGATCCCAGCATGTACCGTGTATTGGACTGAAGAGGAGCTACTGTTCATGTCAGTTTCCTAAGCAGAGTTGAACTAGATATGGCCCGTGTGTGTAGGAAGCACAGTTCTTTTGTTCTGAGAATCCTCACTGTTCGGGCACCATAGGAAACACAGTAGAGTAGAAGAGTGCTCTTTTCTCAAAAGCAGAGTGTGTTTCTTGTAAGGCGAGCTAGCGTTTTTTTCCCAGTCCTAAATGGAGTTGAATCACATGCAGTTTCTTGTCCTACGAGCAAGAGTTGTTTTCTGGTAAGAAGAGTCACTATTGCGCTCCCATTGTGGTACTAGGGCAAATAGCACTGGCGTCTGTTCCCAGCATGTACAGTGTATTGGACTGAAGAGGATCTACTGTTCTTGTCTGTTTGCTAAGCAGAATTGAACTAGATATGGCCAAGTGTGTAGGAAGCACATTTCTTTTGTTCTGAGCAAGCTCACTGTTCTGGCCCTATAGGAAACAAAGTAGAGTAGAAGAGTGATGTTTTCGAAAAAGCAGAGTGTGTTTCTTGTAAGGCGAGCTAGCGTTTGTTTCCCAGTCCTAAATGGAGTTGAATCACATGCAGTTTCTTGTCCTACGAGCAAGAGTTGTTTTCTGGTAAGATGAGTCACTATTGTGCTCCCCTTGTCATACACAGGGCAAATAGCATTGGCGTCTGTTCCCAGCATGTACAGTGTATTGGACTGAAGAGGATCTACTGTTCTTGTCAGTTTCCTAAGCAGAATTGAACTAGATATGGCCGTATTTGTAGGAAGCACAGTTCTTTTGTTCTGAGCAAACTCACTGTTCGGATCCCATAGGATACACAGTAGAGTAGAAGAGTGCTCTTTTCTCAAAAGCAGAGTGTGTTCCTTATAAGGCGAGCTAGCGTTTGTTTCCCAGTCCTAAATGGAGTTGAATCACATGCAGTTTCTTGTCCTACGAGCAAGAGTTGTTTTCTGGTAAGAAGAGTCACTATTGTGCTCCCATTGTCATACACAGAGCAAATAGCACTGGGGTTTGTTCCCAGCATGTACAGTGTATTGGACTGAAGAGGACCTACTGTTCTTGTCACTTTTCTAAGCAGAATTGAACTAGATAAGGCGGTATTTGTAGGAAGCACAGTTCTTTTTTTCTGAGCAAACTCACTGTTCTGGCCCTATAGGAAACACAGTACAGTAGAAGAGTGCTCTTTTCTCAAAAGCAGAGTGTGTTTCTTGTAAGGCAAGCTAGCGTTTGTTTCTAAGTCCTAAATAGAGTTGAATCACATGCAGTTTCTGGTCCTACGAGCAAGAGTTGTTTTCTGGTAAGGAAAGTCACTATTGCGCTCCCATTGCCATACACAGTGCAAATAGCACTCATGTCTGTTCCCAGCAAGTGCAGTGTATTGGACTGAAGAAGAGCTACTGTTCTTGTCAGTTTAATAAGCAGAGTTGAACTAGATATGGCCCATGTGTGTAGGAAACACAGTTCTTTTGTTCTGAGCAAGCTCTCTGTACGGACCTCATAAGAAACACAGTAGAGTAGAAGACTGCTCTTTTCTCAAAAGCAGAGTGTGTTTCTTGTAAGGCGAGCTAGCGTTTGTTTCCCAATCCTAAATGGAGATGAATCACATGCAGTTGCTTGTCCTTCAAGTAAGAGATGTTTTCTAGTAAGAAGAGTCACTATTGCGCTCCCATTGCCATACACAGTGCAAATAGCACATGCGTCTGTTCCCAGCAATTACAGTGTATTGGACTGGAGAGGAGCTACTGTTCTTGTCAGGTTCCTAAGCAGAGTTGAACTAGATATGGCCCGTGTGTGTAGGAAGCACAGTTCTTTTGTTCTGAGATTGCTCACTGTTCCAGCCTTATAGGAAAGACATTAGAGTAGAAGAGTGCTCCTTTCTCAAAAGCAGAGTGTGTTTCTTGTAAGTCAAGCTAGCGTTTGTTTCCAAGTCCTAAATAGAGTTGAATCACATGCAGTTTCTGGTCCTACGAGCAAGAGTTGTTATCTGGTAAGAAGAGTCACTATTGTGCTTCCATTGTCATAAACGGGGCAAATAGCACTGGCATCTGTTTCCACCAAGTACAGTGTTTTGGAATGAATAGGAGATGCTGTTCTTGTCAGTTTCCTAAGCATAATTGAACTAGATATGGCCCGTGTGTGTAGGAAGCACAGTTCTTTTGTTCTGAGCAAGCTCACTGTTCGGACCCCATAGGAAACACAGTAGAGTAGAGGAGTGCTCCTTTCTCAAAAGCAGAGTGTGTTTCTTGTAAGGCAAGCTAGCATTTGTTTCCCAGTCCTAAATGGAGTTGAATCACATCCTGTTTTTGGTCCTACGAGCAAGAGTTGTTTTCTGGTAATAAAGTCACTGTTGCGCTCCCATTGCCATACACAGTATAAATAGCACTCGCATCTGTTCCCAGCAAGTACAGTGTATTGGACTGAAGCAGAGCTACTGTTCTTGTCAGTTTCCTAAGCAGAGTTGAACTAGATATGGCCCGTGTGTGTAGGAAGCACAGTTCTTTTGTTCTGAGCAAGCTCATTGTTCGGACCCCATATGAACCACAGTAGAATAGAAGACTGCTCTTTTCTCAAAAGCAGAGTGTGTTTCTTGTAAGGCGAGCTAGCGTTTGTTTCCCAGTCCTAAATGGATTTGAATCACATGCAGTTTTTGGTCCTACGAGCAAGAGTTGTTTTCTGGAAAGGAAAGTCACTATTGTGCTCCCATTTACATACTCAGTGCAAATAGCACTCGCATCTGTTCCCAGCAAGTACAGTGTATTGGACTGAAGATGAGCTACTGTTCTTGTCAGTTTCCTAAGCAGAGTTGAACTAGATATGGCCCCTGTGTGTAGAAAGCACAGTTCTTTTGTTCTGAGCAAGCTCACTGTTCGGACCCCATAGGAAACACAGTAGAGTAGAAGAGTGCTCTTTTCAAAAAAACAGTGTGTGTTTCTTGTAAGGCGAGCTAGCGTTTGTTTCCCAGTTCTAAATGGAGTTGAATCACATGCAGTTTCTGTTCCTATGAGCAAGAATTGTTTTCTGGGAAGATGAGTCACTATTGTGCTCCCATTGCCATACACAGTGCAAATAGCACTCGCGTCTGTTCCCAGCAAGTACAGTGTATTGGACTGAAGAGGAGCTACTGTTCATGTCAGTTTCCTAAGCAGAGTTGAACTAATTATGGCCCCTGTGTGTAGGAAGAACAGTTCTTTTGTTCTGAGCAAGCTCACTGTTCGGACACCATAGGAAACACAGTAGAGTAGAAGAGTGCTCTTTTCTCAAAAGCAGAGTGTGTTTCTTGTAAGGTGAGCTAGCGTTTGTTTCCCAATCCTAAATGGAGATCAATCACATGCAGTTTCTTGTCCTACGAGCAAGAGTTGTTTTCTGGTAAGAAGAGTCACTATTGCGCTCCCATTGTGATACATAGGGTAAATAGCACTGGCGTCTGTTCCCAGCATGTACAGTGTATTGGACTGAAGAGGATCTACTGTTCTTGTCAGTTTCCTAAGCAGACTTGAACTAGGTATGGCCCGTGTGTATAGGAAGCACAGTTCTATTGTTCTGAGCAAACTCACTATTCTGGCCATACAGGAAACACAGTAGAGTAGAAGAGTGCTCTTTTCTCAAAAGCAGAGTGTGTTTCTTGTAAGGTGAGCTAGCGTTTTTTTCCCAGTCCTAAATGGAGTTGAATCACATGCATTTTTTGGTCCTACGAGCAAGAGTTGTTTTCTGGTAAGGAAAGTCACTATTAGACTCCCATTGCCATACACAGAGCAAATAGCACTCGTGTCTGTTCCCAGCAAGTACAGTGTATTGGACTGAAGCGGAGCTACTGTTCTTGTCAGTTTCCTAAGCAGAGTTGAACTAGATATGGCCCCTGTGTGTAGGAAGCACAGTTCTTTTGTTCTGAGAATGCTCACTGTTCTGGCCCTATAGGAAACACAGTAGAGTAGAAGAGTGCTCTTTTCTCAAAAGCAGAGTGTGTTTCTTGTAAGGCGAGCTAGCGATTGTTTCCCAATCCTAAATGGAGATGAATCACATGCAGTTTCTGGTCCTACGAGCAAGAGTTGTTTTATCGTAAGAAGAGTCACTATTGCGCTCCCATTGTGATACTAGGGCAAATAGCACTGGCGTCTGTTCCCAGCATGTACAGTGTATTGGACTGAAGAGGAGCTACTGTTCATGTCAGTTTCCTAAGCAGAGTTGAACTAGATATGGCCCGTGTGTGTAGGAAGCACAGTTCTTTTCTTCTGAGAATGCTCACTGTTCGGGCACCATAGGAAACACAGTAGAGTAGAAGAGTGCTCTTTTCTCAAAAGCAGAGTGTGTTTCTTGTAAGGCGAGCTAGCGTTTGTTTCCCAGTCCTAAATGGAGTTGAATCACATGCAGTTTTTGGTCCTACGACCAAGAGATGTTTTCTGGTAAGGAAAGTCACTATTGTGCTCCCATTGCCATACACAGTGCAAATAGGACTCACGTCTGTTCCCAGCAAGAACAGTGTATTGGACTGAAGAGGAGCTACTGTTCTTGTCAGTTTCCAAAGCGGAGTTGAACTAGATATGGCCCGTGTGTGTAGGAATAACAGTTCTTTTGTAATGAGCAAGCTCACTGTTCAGACCCCATAGGAAACACAGTCCAGTAGAAGAGTGCACTTTTCTCAAAAGCAGAGTGTGTTTCTCGTAAGGTGAGCTAGCGTTTGTTTCCCAGTCCTAAATGGAGTTGAATCACATGCAGTTTCTTGTCCTACGAGCAAGAGTTGTTTTCTGGTAAGAAGAGTCACTATTGTGCTCCCCTTGTCATACACAGGGCAAATAGCACTGGCGTCTGTTCCCAGCATGTACAATGTATTGGACTGAAGAGGATCTACTGTTCTTGTCAGTTTCCTAAGCAGAGTTGAACTAGATATGGACCATGTGTGTAGGAAGCAC
The DNA here is from genome assembly GCF_949786415.1 of Peromyscus eremicus. NCBI lineage: Eukaryota > Metazoa > Chordata > Mammalia > Rodentia > Cricetidae > Peromyscus > Peromyscus eremicus. The sequence continues at coordinate 96,176 of NW_026735191.1, read as the reverse complement.
AGTTCTTTTGTTCTGCGAATGCTCACTGTTCTGGCCCTATAGGAAACACATTAGAGTAGAAGACTGCTCTTTTCTCAAAAGCAGAGTGTGTTTCTTGTAAGTCGAGCTAGCGTTTGTTTCCCAGTCCTAAAAGGAGTTGAATCTCATGCAGTTTCTGGTCCTACCAGCAAGAGTTCTTTTCTGGTAAGAAGAGTCACTATTGTGCTCCCATTGTCATACACAAGGCAAATAGCACTGGCGTCTAATCCCAGGAAGTACAGTGTATTGGACTGAAGAGGATCTACCTTTCTTGTCAGTTTCCTAAGCAGAGTTGAATTAGATATGGCCCGTGTGTGTAGGAAGCACAGTTCTTTTGTTCTGAGCAAGCTCACTGTTCGGACCCCATAGGAAACACAGTAGAGTAGAAGAGTGCTCTTTTCTCAAAAGCAGAGTGTGTTTCCTGTAAGGCAAGCTAGCATTTGTTTCCCTGTACTAAATGGAGTTGAATCACATCCTGTTTTTGGTCTTACAAGCAAGAGTTGTTTTCTGGTAAGGAAAGTCACTATTGCACTCCCATTTCCTGACACAGTGCAAATAGCACTCACGTCTGTTCCAAGCAAGTACAGTGTATTGGACTGAAGAGGAGCTACTGTTCTTGTCAGTTTCCTAAGCAGAGTTGAACTAGATATGGCCCCTGTGTGTAGGAAGCACAGTTGTTTTGTTCTGAGCAAGCTCACTGTTCGGACACAATAGGAAACACAGTAGAGTAGAAGAGTGCTCTTTTCTCAAAAGCAGAGTGTGTTTCTTGTAAGGCGAGCTAGCGTTTGTTTCCCAGTCCTAAATGGAGTTGAATCACATTCAGTTTCCTGGACCTATGAGCATGAATTGTTTTCTGGTAAGAAGAGTCACTATTGCGCTCCCATTGTCATAAACAGGGCAATTAGCACTGGCGTCTGTTCCCAGCATGTACAGTGTATTGGACTGAAGAGAATCTACAGTTCTTGTCAGTTTCCTAAGTAGAATTGAACTAGTTATGGCCGTGTGCGTAGGAAGCACAGTTCTTTTGTTCTGAGCAAGCTCACTGTTCTGGCCCTATAGAAAACAAAATAGAGTAGAAAAGTGATGGTTTTGAAAAAGCAGAGTGTCTTTCTTGTAAGACGAGCTAGCGTTTGTTTCCCAGTCCTAAATTTAGTTGAATCACATGCAGTTTCTGGTCCTACGAGCAAGAGTTGTTTTCTGGTAAGGAAAGTCACTATTGCGATCCCATTGCCATACACAGTGCAAATAGCACTCGCGTCTGCTCCCAGCAAGTGCAGTGTATTGGACTGAAGAAGAGCTACTGTTCTTGTCAGTTTCCTAAGCAGAGTTGAACTAGATATGGCCCATGTGTGTAGGAAACACAGTTCTTTTGTTCTGAGCAAGCTCACTGTATGGACCCCATAAGAAACACAGTAGAGTAGAAGACTGCTCTTTTCTCAAAAGCAGAGTGTGTTTCTTGTAAGGCGAGCTAGCGTTTGTTTCCCAATCCTAAATGGAGATGAATCACATGCAGTTTCTTGTCCTACGAGTAAGAGATGTTTTCTGGTAAGAAGAGTCACTATTGCGCTCCCATTGTCATACACAGGGCAAATAGCACTGGCGTCTGTTCCCAGCATGTACAGTGTATTTGACTGAAGAGCATCTACTGTTCTTGTCAGTTTCCTAAGCTGAGTTGAACTAGATATGGCCCGTGTGTGTAGGAAGCACAGTTCTTTTGTTCTGAGAATGCTCACTGTTCTGGCCTTATAGGAAAGACATTAGAGTAGAAGAGTGCTCCTTTCTCAAAAGCAGACTGTGTTTCTTGTAAGTCAAGCTAGCATTTGTTTCCCAGTCCTAAATGGAGTTGAATCACATGCAGTTTCTGGTCCTACGAGCAAGAGTTGTTTTCAGGTAAGAAGAGTCACTATTGTGCTCCCATTGTCATAAACAGGGCAAATAGCACTGGCATCTGTGTACAGATGTATTGGACTGAAGACGATCTGCTGTTCTTGTCAGTTTCCTAAGCAGAGTTGAACTAGATATGGCCCGTGTTTCTAGGAAGCACAGTTCTTTTGTTCTGAGCAAGCTCACTGTTCGGACCCCATTGGAAACACAGTCGAGTAGAAGACTGCTCTTTTCTCAAAATCAGAGTGTCTTTCTTGTAAGGCGAGCTAGGGTTTGTTTCCCATTCCTAAATGGAGTTGAATTACATCCAGTTTTTGGTCCTATGAGCAAGAGTTGTTTTCTGGTAAGGAAAGTCACTATTGTGCTCCCATTGCCATACACAGTGCAAATAGCACTTGCGTCTGTTCCCAGCAAGTACAGTGTATTGGACTGAAAAGGAGCTACTGTTCTTGTCAGTTTCCTAAGCAGAGTTGAACTAGATATGGCCCGTGTGTGGAGGAAACACAGTTCTGTTGTTCTGAGCAAGCTCACTGTTCGGTCCCCATAGGATACACAGTAGAGTAGAAGAGTGCTCTTTTCTCAAAAGCAGAGTGTGTTTCTTGTAAGGCGAGCTAGCGTTTGTTTCCCAGTTCTAAATCGAGTTGAATCACATGCAGTTTCTTGTCCTACGAGCAAGAGTTGTTTTCTGGTAAGAAGAGTCACTATTGCGCTCCCATTTTCATACACCGGGCAAATAGCACTTGCGTCTGTTCCCAGCATGTACAGTGTACTGGACTGAAGAGGATCTACTGTTCTTGTCAGTTTCCTAAGCAGAATTGAACTAGATATGGCCGTATTTGTGGAAAGCACAGTTCTTTTCTTCTGAGCAAACTCACTGTTCTGGCCCTATAGGAAACACAGTAGAGTAGAAGAGTGCTCTTTTCTCAAAAGCAGAGTGTGTTTCTTGTAAGGCGAGCTAGCGTTTGTTTCCCAGTCCTAAATGGAGTTGAATCACATGCAGTTTTTGTTTCTATGAGCAAGAGTTGTTTTCTGGTAAGGAAAGTGTTTATTGTGCGCCCATTTCCATACACAGTGCAAATAGCACTCGCTTCTGTTCCCAGCAAGTACAGTGTATTGGAGTGAAGCGGAGCTACTGTTCTTGTCAGTTTCCTAAGCAGAGTTGAACTAGATATGTCCCCTGTGTGTAGGAAGCACAGTTCTTTTGTTCTGAGAATGCTCACTGTTCTGGCCCTATAGGAAACACAGTAGAGTAGAAGAGTGCTCTTTTCTCAAAAGCAGAGTGTGTTTCTTGTAAGGCGAGCTAGCGTTTGTTTCCCAATCCTAAATGGAGATGAATCACATGCAGTTTCTGGTCCTACGAGCAAGAGTTGTTTTCTGGTAAGAAGAGTCACTATTGCGCTCCCATTGTGATACTAGGGCAAATAGCACTGGCGTCTGATCCCAGCATGTACCGTGTATTGGACTGAAGAGGAGCTACTGTTCATGTCAGTTTCCTAAGCAGAGTTGAACTAGATATGGCCCGTGTGTGTAGGAAGCACAGTTCTTTTGTTCTGAGAATCCTCACTGTTCGGGCACCATAGGAAACACAGTAGAGTAGAAGAGTGCTCTTTTCTCAAAAGCAGAGTGTGTTTCTTGTAAGGCGAGCTAGCGTTTTTTTCCCAGTCCTAAATGGAGTTGAATCACATGCAGTTTCTTGTCCTACGAGCAAGAGTTGTTTTCTGGTAAGAAGAGTCACTATTGCGCTCCCATTGTGGTACTAGGGCAAATAGCACTGGCGTCTGTTCCCAGCATGTACAGTGTATTGGACTGAAGAGGATCTACTGTTCTTGTCAGTTTGCTAAGCAGAATTGAACTAGATATGGCCATGTGTGTAGGAAGCACATTTCTTTTGTTCTGAGCAAGCTCACTGTTCTGGCCCTATAGGAAACAAAGTAGAGTAGAAGAGTGATGTTTTCGAAAAAGCAGAGTGTGTTTCTTGTAAGGCGAGCTAGCGTTTGTTTCCCAGTCCTAAATGGAGTTGAAACACATGCAGTTTCTTGTCCTACGAGCAAGAGTAGTTTTCTGTTAAGAAGAGTCCCTATTGCGCTCCCATTATCATACACAGGGCAAATAGTACTGTCGTCGTTTCCCAGCATGTACAGTGTATTGGACTGAAGAGGATCTACTGTTCTTGTCAGTTTCCTAAGCAGAATTGAACTAGATAAGTCGGTATTTGTAGGAAGCACAGTTCTTTTGTTCTGAGCAAACTCACTGTTCTGGCCCTATAGGAAACAAAGTAGAGTAGAAGAGTCCTCTTTTCTCAAAAGCAGAGTGTGTTTCTTGTAAGGCGAGCTAGCGTTTGTTTCCCAGTCCTAAATGGAGTTGAATCACATGCAGTTTCTTGTCCTACGAGCAAGAGTTGTTTTCTGGTAAGATGAGTCACTATTGTGCTCCCCTTGTCATACACAGGGCAAATAGCATTGGCGTCTGTTCCCAGCATGTACAGTGTATTGGACTGAAGAGGATCTACTGTTCTTGTCAGTTTCCTAAGCAGAATTGAACTAGATATGGCCGTATTTGTAGGAAGCACAGTTCTTTTCTTCTGAGCAAACTCACTGTTCTGGCCCTATAGGAAACACAGTAGAGTAGAAGAGTGCTCTTTTCTCAAAAGCAGAGTGTGTTACTCGTAAGGCGAGCTAGCGTTTTTTTCCCAGTCCTAAATAGAGTTGAATGACATGCAGTTTTTGGTCCTAGGAGCAAGAGTTGTTTTCTGATAAGGAAAGTCACTATTATGCTCCCATTGCCATACACAGTGCAAATAGCTCTCGCGTCTGTTCCCAGCAAGTACAGTGTATTGGACTGAAGCGGAGCTACTGTTCTTGTCAGTTTCCTAAGCAGAGTTGAACTAGATATGGCCCATGTGTATGGGAAGCACAGTTCTTTTGTTCTGAGCAAGCTCACTGTTCTGGCCCTATAGAAAACAAAATAGAGTAGAAAAGTGATGGTTTTGAAAAAGCAGAGTGTCTTTCTTGTAAGACAAGCTAGAGTTTGTTTCCCAGTCCTAAATTTAGTTGAATCACATGCAGTTTCTGGTCCTACGAGCAAGAGTTGTTTTCTGGTAAGGAAAGTCACTATTGCGATCCCATTGCCATACACAGTGCAAATAGCACTCGCGTCTGCTCCCAGCAAGTGCAGTGTATTGGACTGAAGAAGAGCTACTGTTCTTGTCAGTTTCCTAAGCAGAGTTGAACTAGATATGGCCCATGTGTGTAGGAAACACAGTTCTTTTGTTCTGAGCAAGCTCACTGTATGGACCCCATAAGAAACACAGTAGAGTAGAAGACTGCTCTTTTCTCAAAAGCAGAGTGTGTTTCTTGTAAGGCGAGCTAGCGTTTGTTTCCCAATCCTAAATGGAGATGAATCACATGCAGTTTCTTGTCCTACGAGTTAGAGATGTTTTCTGGTAAGAAGAGTCACTATTGCGCTCCCATTGTCATACACAGGGCAAATAGCACTGGCGTCTGTTCCCAGCATGTACAGTGTATTTGACTGAAGAGCATCTACTGTTCTTGTCAGTTTCCTAAGCTGAGTTGAACTAGATATGGCCCGTGTGTGTAGGAAGCACAGTTCTTTTGTTCTGAGAATGCTCACTGTTCTGGCCTTATAGGAAAGACATTAGAGTAGAAGAGTGCTCCTTTCTCAAAAGCAGAGTGTGTTTCTTGTAAGTCAAGCTAGCATTTGTTTCGCAGTCCTAAATGGAGTTGAATCACATGCAGTTTCTGGTCCTACGAGCAAGAGTTGTTTTCAGGTAAGAAGAGTCACTATTGTGCTCCCATTGTCATAAACGGGGCAAATAGCAATGGCATCTGTGTACAGATGTATTGGACTGAAGACGATCTGCGGTTCTTGTCAGTTTCCTAAGCAGAGTTGAACTAGATATGGCCCGTGTTTCTAGGAAGCACAGTTCTTTTGTTCTGAGCAAGCTCACTGTTAGGACCCCATTGGAAACACAGTCGAGTAGAAGAGTGCTCTTTTCTCAAAATCAGAGTGTCTTTCTTGTAAGGCGAGCTAGCGTTTGTTTCCCATTCCTAAATGGAGTTGAATTACATCCAGTTTTTGGTCCTATGAGCAAGAGTTGTTTTCTGGTAAGGAAATTCACTATTGTGCTCCCATTGCCATACACAGTGCAAATAGCACTTGCGTCTGTTCCCAGCAAGTACAGTGTATTGAACTGAAAAGGAGCTACTGTTCTTGTCAGTTTCCTAAGCAGAGTTGAACTAGATATGGCCCGTGTGTGGAGGAAGCACAGTTCTGTTGTTCTGAGCAAGCTCACTGTTCGGTCCCCTTAGGATACACAGTAGAGTAGAAGAGTGCTCTTTTCTCAAAAGCAGAGTGTGTTTCTTGTAAGGCGAGCTAGCGTTTGTTTCCCAGTTCTAAATCGAGTTGAATCACATGCAGTTTCTTGTCCTACGAGCAAGAGTTGTTTTCTGGTAAGAAGAGTCACTATTGCGCTCCCATTTTCATACACCGGGCAAATAGCACTTGCGTCTGTTCCCAGCATGTACAGTGTACTGGACTGAAGAGGATCTACTGTTCTTGTCAGTTTCCTAAGCAGAATTGAACTAGATATGGCCGTATTTGTAGAAAGCACAGTTCTTTTCTTCTGAGCAAACTCACTGTTCTGGCCCTATAGGAAACACAGTAGAGTAGAAGAGTGCTCTTTTCTCAAAAGCAGAGTGTGTTTCTTGTAAGGCGAGCTAGCGTTTGTTTCCCAGTCCTAACTGGAGTTGAATCACATGCAGTTTTTGGTTCTACGAGCAAGAGTTGTTTTCTGGTAAGGAAAGTGTTTATTGTGCCCCCATTTCCATACACAGTGCAAATAGCACTCGCTTCTGTTCCCAGCAAGTACAGTGTATTGGACTGAAGCGGAGCTACTGTTCTTGTCAGTTTCCTAAGCAGAGTTGAACTAGATATGTCCCCTGTGTGTAGGAAGCACAGTTCTTTTGTTCTGAGAATGCTCACTGTTCTGGCCCTATAGGAAACACAGTAGAGTAGAGGAGTGCTCTTTTCTCAAAAGCAGAGTGTGTTTCTTGTAAGGCGAGCTAGCGTTTGTTTCCCAATCCCAAATGGAGATGAATCACATGCAGTTTCTGGTCCTATGAGCAAGAGTTGTTTTCTGGTAAGAAGAGTCACTATTGCGCTCCCATTGTGATACTAGGGCAAATAGCACTGGCGTCTGATCCCAGCATGTACAGTGTATTGGACTGAAGAGGAGCTACTGTTCATGTCAGTTTCCTAAGCAGAGTTGAACTAGATATGGCCCGTGTGTGTAGGAAGCACAGTTCTTTTGTTCTGAGAATCCTCACTGTTCGGGCACCATAGGAAACACAGTAGAGTAGAAGAGTGCTCTTTTCTCAAAATCAGAGTGTGTTTCTTGTAAGGCGAGCTAGCGTTTTTTTCCCAGTCCCAAATGGAGTTGAATCACATGCAGTTTCTTGTCCTACGAGCAAGAGTTGTTTTCTGGTAAGAAGAGTCACTATTGCGCTCTCATTGTGGTACTAGGGCAAATAGCACTGGCGTCTGTTCCCAGCATGTACAGTGTATTGGACTGAAGAGGATCTACTGTTCTTGTCAGTTTGCTAAGCAGAATTGAACTAGATATGGCCGTGTGTGTAGGAAGCACATTTCTTTTGTTCTGAGCAAGCTCACTGTTCTGGCCCTATAGGAAACAAAATAGAGTAGAAGAGTGATGTTTTCGAAAAAGCAGAGTGTGTTTCTTGTAAGGCGAGCTAGCGTTTGTTTCCCAGTCCTAAATGGAGTTGAATCACATGCAGTTTCTTGTCCTACGAGCAAGAGTAGTTTTCTGTTAAGAAGAGTCCCTATTGCGCTCCCCTTATCATACACAGGGCAAATAGTACTGTCGTCGTCGTTTCACAGCATGTACAGTGTATTGGACTGAAGAGGATCTACTGTTCTTGTCAGTTTCCTAAGCAGAATTGAACTAGATAAGGCGGTATTTGTAGGAAGCACAGTTCTTTTGTTCTGAGCAAACTCACTGTTCTGGCCCTATAGGAAACAAAGTAGAGTAGAAGAGTCCTCTTTTCTCAAAAGCAGAGTGTGTTTCTTGTAAGGCGAGCTAGCGTTTGTTTCCCAGTCCTAAATGGAGTTGAATCACATGCAGTTTCTTGTCCTACGAGCAAGAGTTGTTTTCTGGTAAGATGAGTCACTATTGTGCTCCCCTTGTCATACACAGGGCAAATAGCATTGGCGTCTGTTCCCAGCATGTACAGTGTATTGGACTGAAGAGGATCTACTGTTCTTGTCAGTTTCCTAAGCAGAATTGAACTAGATATGGCAGTATTTGTAGGAAGCACAGTTCTTTTGTTCTGAGCAAACTCACTGTTCTGGCCCTAAAGGAAACACAGTAGAGTAGAAGAGTGCTCTTTTCTCAAAAGCAGAGTGTGTTACTCGTAAGGCGAGCTAGCGTTTTTTTCCCAGTCCTAAATGGAGTTGAATGACATGCAGATTTGGTCCTAGGAGCAAGAGTTGTTTTCTGGTAAGGAAAGTCTCTATTATGCTCCCATTGCCATACACAGTGCAAATAGCACTCGCGTCTGTTCCCAGCAAGTACAGTGTATTGGACTGAAGAGGAGCTACTGTTCTTGTCAGTTTCCTAAGCAGAGTTGAACTACATATGGTCCATGTGTGTAGGAGGCACAGTTCTTTTGTTCTGAGCAAACTCACTGTTCGGACCCCATCGGAAACACAGTAGAGTAGAAGAGTGCTCTTTTCTCAAAAGCAGAGTGTGTTTCTTGTAAGGCGAGGTAGCATTTGTTTCCCAGTCTTAAATGGAGCTGAATCACATGCAGTTTTTGGTCCTACGAGCAAGAGTTGTTTTCTGGTAATAAAGTCACTGTTGCGCTCCCATTGCCATACACAGTGTAAATAGCACTCGCATCTGTTCCCAGCAAGTACAGTGTATTGGACTGAAGCGGAGCTACTGTTCTTGTCAGTTTCCTAAGCAGAGTTGAACTAGATATGGCCCATGTGTGTAGGAAGCACAGTTCTTTTGTTCTGAGCAAGCTCACTATTTGGACCCCATAGGAAACACAGTAGAGTAGAAGAGTGCTCTTTTCTCAAAAGCAGAGTGTGTTTCTTGTTAGGCGAGCTAGCGTTTGTTTCCCAGTCCTAAATGGAGTTGAATCACATCCAGGTTTTGGTCCTACGAGCAAGAGTTGTTTTCTGGTAATAAAGTCACTATTGCGCTCCCATTGCCATACACAGTGCAAATAGCACTCGCATCTGTTCCCAGCAAGTACAGTGTATTGGACTGAAGCGGAGCTACTGTTCTTGTCAGTTTCCTAAGCAGAGTTGAACTAGATATGGCCCGTGTGTGTAGGAAGTCCAGTTCTTTTGTTCTGAGCAAGCTCACTGTTCGGACCCCTTAGGAAACACAGTAGAGTAGAAGAGTGCTCTTTTCTCAAAAGCAGAGTGTGTTTCTTGTAAGGCGAGCTAGTCTTTGTTTCCCAGTCAGAAATGGAGTTGAATCCCATGCAGTTTCTGGTCCTACGAGCAAGAGTTGTTTTCTGGTAAGGAAAGTCACTATTGCGCTCCCATTTCCATACACAGTGCAAATAGCACTCGCGTCAGTTCCCAGCAAGTACAGTGTATTGGACTGAAGCGTAGCTACTGTTCTTGTCAGTTTCCTAAGCAGAGTTGAACTAGATATGGCCCCTGTGTGTAGGAAGCACAGTTCTTTTGTTCTGAGCAAGCTCACTATTCGGACCCCATAGGAAACACAGTAGAGTAGAAGAGTGCTCTTTTCTCAAAATCAGAGTGTCTTTCTTGTAAGGCGAGCTAGTGTTTGTTTCCCAGTCAAAAATGGAGTTGAATCCCATGCAGTTTCTGGTCCTATGAGCAAGAGTTTTTTTCTGATAAGAAGAGACACTATTGTGCTCCTATTGCCATACACAGTGCAAATAGCACTGGCGTCTGTTCCCAGCAAGTACAGTGTATTGGACTGAATAGGAGCTACTTTTCTTGTCAGTTTCCTAAGCAGAGTTGAACTACATATGGTCCGTGTGTGTAGGAAGCACAGTTCTTTTGTTCTGAGCAAGCTCACTGTTCGGACCCCATAGGAAACACAGTAGAGTAGAAGAGTGCTCTTTTCTCAAAAGCAGAGTGTGTTTCTTGTAAGGCGAGCTAGCATTTGTTTCCCAGTCCTAAATGGAGCTGAATCATATGCACTTTCTGATCCTACGAGCAAGAGTTGTTTTCTGGTAATAAAGTCACTGTTGCGCTCCCATTGCCATACACAGTATAAATAGCACTCGCGTCTGTTCCCAGCAAGTACAGTGTATTTGACTGAAGAGGAGCTACTGTTCTTCTCAGTTTGCTAAGCAGAGTTGAACTAGATATGGCCGCTGTGTGTAGGAAGCACAGTTCTTTTGTTCTGAGCAAGCTCACTATTCGGACCCCATAGGAAACACAGTAGAGTGGAAGAGTGCTCTTTTCTCAAAAGCAGAGTGTGTTTCTTGTAAGGCGAGCTAGTGTTTGTTTCCCAGTCAGAAATGGAGTTGAATCCCATGCAGTTTCTTGTCCTATGAGTAAGAGATGTTTTCTGATAAGAAGAGTCACTATTGTGCTCCTATTGCCATACACAGGGCAAATAGCACTCGCGTCTGTTCCCAGCTAGTACAGTGTATTGGACTGAAGAGGAGCTACCGTTCATGTCAGTTTCCTAAGCAGAGTTGAACTAGATATGGCCCGTGTGTGTAGGAAGCACAGTTCTTTTGTTCTTGAGCAAGCTCGCTGTACGGACCCCATAGGAAACACAGTAGAGTAGAAGAGTGCTCTGTTCTCAAAATCAGAGTGTGTTTCTTTTAAGGCGAGCTAGCGTTTGTTTCCCAGTCTTAAATGGAGTTGAATCACATCCAGTTTTTGGTCCTACGAGCAAGAGTTTTTTTCTTGTAATAAAGTCACTATTGCGCTCCCATTGCCATACACAGCGCAAATAGCACTCGCATCTGTTCCCAGCAAGTACAGTGTATTGGACTGAAGCGGAGCTACTGTTCTTGTCAGTTTCCTAAGCAGAGTTGAACTAGATATGGCCCCTGTGTGTAGGAAGCACAGTTCTTTTGTTCTGAGCAAGCTCACTGTTCGGACCCCATAGGAAACACAGTAGAGTAGAAGAGTGCTCTTTTCTCAAAAGCAGAGTGTGTTTCTTGTTAGGCGAGCTAGTGTATGTTTCCCAGTCAGAAATGGAGTTGAATCCCATGTAGTTTCTGGTCCTACGAGCAAGAGTTGTTTTCTGGTAAGGAAAGTCACTATTGCGCTCCCATTTCCATACACAGTGCAAATAGCACTCGCGTCAGTTCCCAGCAAGTACAGTGTATTGGACTGAAGCGTAGCTACTGTTCTTGTCTGTTTCCTAAGCAGAGTTGAACTAGATATGGCCCCTGTGTGTAGGAAGCACAGTTCTTTTGTTCTGAGCAAGCTCACTATTCGGACCCCATAGGAAACACAGTAGAGTAGAAGAGTGCTCTTTTCTCAAAATCAGAGTGTCTTTCTTGTAAGGCGAGCTAGTGTTTGTTTCCCAGTCAGAAATGGAGTTGAATCCCATGCAGTTTCTGGTCCTATGAGCAAGAGTTGTTTTCTGATAAGAAGAGACACTATTGTGCTCCTATTGCCATACACAGTGCAAATAGCACTGGCGTCTGTTCCCAGCTAGTACAGTGTATTGGACTGAAGAGGAGCTACCGTTCTTGTCAGTTTCCTAAGCAGTGTTGAACTAGATATGGCCCGTGTGTTTAGGAAGCACAGTACTTTTGTTCTGATCATGCTCACTGTTCAGACCCCCTAGAAAACACAGTAGAGTAGAAGAGTGCTCTTTTCTCAAAAGCAGAGTGTGTTTTTTGTAAGGCCAGATAGCGTTTTTTTCCCAGTCCTAAATGGAGTTGAATCACATGCAGTTTTTTGTCCCACGACCAAGAGTGGTTTTCTGGTAAGGAAAGTCACTATTGCGCTCCCATTTACATACACAGTGCAAATAGCTCTTGCGTCTGTTCCCAGCAAGTACAGTGTATTGGACTGAAGCGTAGCTACTGTTCTTGTGAGTTTCCTAAGCAGAGTTGAACCAGATATGGCCCCTGTGTGTAGGAAGCACAGTTTTTTTGTTCTGAGCAAGCTCACTATTCGGACCCCATAGGAAACACAGTAAAGTAGAAGAGTGCTCTTTTCTCAAAATCAGAGTGTCTTTCTAGTAAGGAGAGCTAGTGTTTGTTTCCCAGTCAGAAATGGAGTTGTTTCCCATGCAGTTTCTGGTCCTATGAGCAAGAGTTGTTTTCTGATAAGAAGGGTCACTATTGTGCTTCTACAGCCATACACAGTGCAAATAGCACTCCCCTCTGTTCCCAGCAAGTACAGTGTATTGGACTGAATAGGAGCTACTGTTCTTGTCAGTTTCCTAAGCAGAGTTGAACTACATATGGTCCATGTGTGTAGGAAGCACAATTCTTTTGTTCTGAGCAAGCTCACTGTTCGGATCCCATAGGAAACACAGTAGTGTAGAAGAGTGCTCTTTTCTCAAAAGCAGAGTGTGTTTCTTGTAAGGCGAGCTAGCGTTTGTTTCCCAGTCCTAAATGGAGTTGAATCACATCCAGTTTTTGGTCCTACCAGCAAGAGTTGTTTTCTGGTAATAAAGTCACTGTTGCGCTCCCATTGCCATACACAGTGTAAATAGCCCTCGCATCTGTTCCCAGCAAGTACAGTGTATTTGACTGAAGCGGAGCTATTGTTCTTCTCAGTTTGCTAAGCAGAGTTGAACTAGATATGGCCGCTGTGTGTAGGAAGCACAGTTCTTTTGTTCTGAGCAAGCTCACTATTCGGACCCCATAGGAAACACAGTAGAGTAGAAGAGTGCTCTTTTCTCAAAAGCAGAGTGTGTTTCTTGTAAGGCGAGCTAGCGTTTGTTTCCCAGGCCTAAATGGAGTTGAATCCCATGCAGTTTTTGGTCCTACGAGCAAGAGTTGTTTTCTGGTAATAAAGTCACTATTGCGCTCCCATTGCCATACACAGTGCAAATAGCACTCACATCTGTTCCCAGCAAGTACAGTGTATTGGACTATAGCGGAGCTACTGTTCTTGTCAGTTTCCTAAGCAGAGTTGAACTAGATATGGCCCGTGTGTGTAGGAAGCACAGTACTTTTGTTCTGATCATGCTCACTGTTCAGACCCCCTAGAAAACACAGTAGAGTAGAAGAGTGCTCTTTTCTCAAAAGCAGAGTGTGTTTTTTGTAAGGCCAGATAGCGTTTTTTTCCCAGTCCTAAATGGAGTTGAAACACATGCAGTTTTTTGTCCTACGACCAAGAGTTGTTTTCTGGTAAGGAAAGTCACTATTGCGCTCCCATTTACATACACAGTGCAAATAGCCCTTGCGTCTGTTCCCAGCAAGTACAGTGTATTGTACTGAAGCATAGCTACTGTTCTTGTCAGTTTCCTAAGCAGAGTTGAACTAGATATGGCCCCTGTGTGTAGGAAGCACAGTTCTTTTGTTCTGAGCAAGCTCACTATTCGGACACCATAGGAAACACAGTAAAGCAGAAGAGTGCTCTTTTCTCAAAATCAGAGTGTCTTTCTAGTAAGGAGAGCTAGTGTTTGTTTCCCAGTCAGAAATGGAGTTGAATCCCATGCAGTTTCTGGTCCTATGAGCAAGAGTTGTTTTCTGATAAGAAGGGTCACTATTGTGCTCCTACTGCCATACACAGTGCAATTAGCACTGGCGTCTGTTCCCAGCAAGTACAGTGAATTTACTGAAGAGGAGCTACTGTTCATGTCAGTTTCCTAAGCAGAGTTGAACTAATTATGGCCCCTGGGTGTAGGAAGCACAGTTCTTTTGTTCTGAGCAAGCTCACTGTTCGGACACCATAGGAAACACAGTAGAGTAGAAGAGTGCTCTTTTCTCAAAGCAGAGTGTGTTTCTTGTAAGGCAAGCTAGCATTTGTTTCCCAGTCCTAAATGGAGTTGAATCACTTTCTGTTTTTGTTCCTATGAGCAAGAGTTGTTTTCTGGTAAGGAAAGTCACTATTGCGATCCCATTGCCATACACAGTGCAAATAGCACTCGCGTCTGTTCCCAGCAAGTGCAGTGTATTGGACTGAAGAAGAGCTACTGTTCTTGTCAGTTTCCTAAGCAGAGTTGAACTAGATATGGCCCGTGTGTGTAGGAAACACAGTTCTTTTGTTCTGAGCAAGCTCTCTGTACGGACCTCATAAGAAACACAGTAGAGTAGAAGACTGCTCTTTTCTCAAAAGCAGAGTGTGTTTCTTGTAAGGCGAGCTATCGTTTGTTTCCAAGTCCTAAGTGGAGATGAATCACATGCAGTTGCTTGTCCTTCAAGTAAGAGATGTTTTCTAGTAAGAAGAGTCACTATTGCGCTCCCATTGTCATACACAGGGCAAATAGCACTGGCGTCTGTTCCCAGCATGTACAGTGTATTGGACTGAAGAGGATCTACTGTTCTTGTCAGTTTCCTAAGCAGAATTGAACTAGATATGGCCGTGTGTGTAGGAAGCACAGTTTTTTGTTCTGAGCAAGCTCACTGTTCTGGCCCTATAGGAAACAATGTAGAGTAGAAGAGTGATGGTTTCGAAAAAGCAGAGTGTGTTTCTTGTAAGGCAAGCTAGCATTTGTTTCCCAGTCCTAAATGGAGTTGAATCACATCCTCTTTTTGGTCCTAGGAGCAAGAGTTGTTTTCTGGTAATAAAGTCACTGTTGCGCTCCCATTGCCATACACAGTATAAATAGCACTCGCATCTGTTCCCAGCAAGTACAGTGTATTGGACTGAAGCGGAGCTACTGTTCTTGTCAGTTTCCTAAGCAGAGTTGAACTAGATATGGCCCGTGTGTGTAGGAAGCACAGTTCTTTTGTTCTGAGCAAGCTCATTGTTCGGACCCCATATGAACCACAGTAGAATAGAAGACTGCTCTTTTCTCAAAAGCAGAGTGTGTTTCTTGTAAGGCGAGATAGCGTTTGTTTCCCAGTCCTAAATGGATTTGAATCACATGCAGTTTTTGGTCCTACGAGCAAGAGTTGTTTTCTGGAAAGGAAAGTAACTATTGTGCTCCCATTTACATACACAGTGCAAATAGCACTCGCTTCTGTTCCCAGCAAGTACAGTGTATTGGACTGAAGAGGAGCTACTGTTCTTGTCAGTTTCCTAAGCAGAGTTGAACTAGATATGGCCCCTGTGTGTAGGAAGCACAGTTCTTTTGTTCTGAGCAAGCTCACTGTTCGGACCCCATAGGAAACACAGCAGAGTAGAAGAGTGCTCTTTTCTCAAAAGCAGAGTGTGTTTCTTGTAAGGCGAGCTAGCGTTTGTTTCCCAGTCCTAAATGGAGTTGAATCACATGCAGTTTCTTGTTCTAAGAGCAAGAGTTGTTTTCTGGTAAGAAGAGTCACTATTGTGCTCCCATTGTCATACACAGAGCAAATAGCACTGGCATCTGTTCCAAGCAAGTACAGTGTATTGGAGTGAAGCAGAGCTACTGTTCATGTCAGTTTCCTAAGCATAGTTGAACTAGATATGTCCCCTGTGTGTAGGAAGCACAGTTCTTTTGTTCTGAGTATGCTCACTGTTCTGGCACTATAGGAAACACAGTAGAGTAGAAGAGTGCTCTTTTCTCAAAAGCAGAGTGTGTTTCTTGTAATGCGAGCTAGCGTTTGTTTCCCAATCCTAAATGGTGATGAATCACATGCAGTTTCTGGTCCTAGGAGCTAGAGTTGTTTTCTGGTAAGAAGAGTCACAATTGCGCTCCCATTGTGATACTAGGGCAAATAGCACTGGTGTCTGTTCCCAGCATGTACAGTGTATTGGACTGAAGAGGAGCTACTGTTCATGTCAGTTTCCTAAGCAGAGTTGAACTAGATATGGCCCGTGTGTGTAGGAAGCACAGTTCTTTTGTTCTGAGAATGCTCACTTTTCGGGCAACATAGGAAACACAGTAGAGTAGAAGAGTGCTCTTTTCTCAAAAGCAGAGTGTGTTTCTTGTAAGGCGAGCTAGTATTTGTTTCCCAGTCCTAAATGGAGTTGAATCACATGCAGTTTCTTGTCCTACTAGCAAGAGTTGTTTTCAGGTAAGAAGAGTCACTATTGCGCTCCCATTGTGATACTAGCGCAAATAGCACTGGCGTCTGTTCCCACCATGTACAGTGTATTGGACTGAAGAGGATCTACTGTTCTTGTCAGTTTCCTAAGCAGAGTTGATCTAGATATGGCCCGTGTGTGTAGGAAGCACAGTTCTTTTGTTCTGAGCAAGCTCACTGTTCGGACCCCATAGGAAACAAAGTAGAGTAGAAGAGTGCTCTTTTCTCAAAAGCAGAGTGTGTTTCTTGTAAGGCGAGCTAGCGTTTGTTTCCCAGTCCTAAATGGAGTTGAATCACATGCAGTTTTTGGTCCTTTGACCAAGAGATGTTTTCTGCTAAGGAAAGTCACTATTGCACTCCCATTGCCATACACAGTGCAAATAGCACTCACGTCTGTTCCCAGCAAGAACAGTGTATTGGACTGAAGCGGAGCTACTGTTCTTGTCAGTTTCCAAAGCAGAGTTGAACTAGATATGGCCCGTGTGTGTTGGAATAACAGTTCTTTTGTTGTGAGCAAGCTCACTGTTCGGACCCCATAGAAAACACAGTTGAGTAGAAGAGTGCACTTTTCTCAAAAGCAGAGTGTGTTTCTTGTAAGGCGAGCTAGCGTTTGTTTCCCAATCCTAAATGGAGATGAATCACATGCAGTTTCTTGTCCTACGAGCAAGAGTAGTTTTCTGGGAAGAAGAGTCACTATTGCGTTCCCATTGTCATACAAAGGGCAAATAGCACTGGCGTCTGTTCCCAGCATGTACAGTGTATTGGACTGAAGAGGATCTACTGTTCTTTTCAGTTTCCTAAGCAGAATTGAACTAGATATGGCCGTATTTGTATGAAGCACAGTTCTTTTGTTCTGAGCAAGCTCACTGTTCTGGCCCTATAAGAAACACAGTAGAGTAGAAGAGTGCTCTTTTCTCAAAAGCAGAGTGTGTTTTTTGTAAGGGGAGCTAGCGTTTGTTTCCCAGTCTTAAATGGAGTTGAATCACATGCAGTTTCTTGTCCTACGAGCAAGAGTTGTTTTCTGGTAAGAAGAGTCACTATTGCGCTCCCCTTGTCATACACAGTGCAAATAGCAATAGCGTCTGTTCCCAGCAAGTACAGTGTATTGGACTAAAGGGGAGCTACTGTTCTTGCCAGTTTCCTAAGCAGAGTTGAACTAGATATGGCCCGTGTGTGTAGGAAGCACAGTTCTTTTGTTCTGAGCAAGCTCACTGTTCGGACACCATAGGAAACACAGTAGAGTAGAAGAGTGCTCTTTTGTGAAAAGCAGAGTGTGTTTCTTGTAAGGTGAGCTAGCGTTTGTTTCCCAATCGTAAATGGAGATGAATCACATGCAGTTTCTCGTTCTACGAGCAAGAGTTTTTTTCTGGTAAGAAGAGTCACTATTGCGCTCCCATTGTCATACACAGGGCAATTAGCACTGGCGTCTGTTCCCAGCATGTACAGTGTATTGGACTGAAGAGGATCTACTGTTCTTGTCAGTTTCCTAAGCAGAATTGAACTAGATATGGCCGTGTGTGTAGGAAGCACAGTTTTTTGTTCTGAGCAAGCTCACTGTTCTGGCCCTATAGGAAACAATGTAGAGTAGAAGAGTGATGGTTTCGAAAAAGCAGAGTGTGTTTCTTGTAAGGCAAGCTAGCATTTGTTTTCCAGTCCTAAATGGAGTTGAATTACATCCTGTTTTTGGTCCTATGAGCAAGAGTTGTTTTCTGGTAATAAAGTCACTGTTGCGCTCCCATTGCCATACACAGTATAAATAGCACTCGCATCTGTTCCCAGCAAGTACAGTGTATTGGACTGAAGCAGAGCTACTGTTCTTGTCAGTTTCCTAAGCAGAGTTGAACTAGATATGGCCCGTGTGTGTAGGAAGCACAGTTCATTTGTTCTGAGCAAGCTCATTGTTCGGACCCCATATGAACCACAGTAGAATAGAAGACTGCTCTTTTCTCAAAAGCAGAGTGTGTTTCTTGTAAGGCGAGCTAGGGTTTGTTTCCCAGTCCTAAATGGAGTTGAATCACATGCAGTTGTTGGCCCTACGAGCAAGAGTTGTTTTCTGGTAAGGAAAGTCACTATTGTGCTCCCATTGGCATACACAGTGCAAATACACTCGCGTCTGTTCCCAGCAAGTACAGTGTATTGGACTGAAGAGAAGCTACTGTTCTTGTCAGTTTCCTAAGCAGAGTTGAACTAGATATGGCCCGTGTGTGTAGGAATAACAGTTCTTTTGTTCTGAGCAGGCTCACTGTTCAGACCCCATAGGAAACACAGTCGAGTAGAAGAGTGCACTTTTCTCAAAAGCAGAGTGTGTTTCTTGTAAGGCGAGCTAGCGTTTGTTTCCCAGTCCTAAATGGAGTTGAATCCCATGCAGTTTCTTGTCCTACGAGCAAGAGTTGTTTTCTGGTAAGAAGAGTCACTATTGTGCTCCCCTTGTCATACACAGGGCAAATAGCACTGGCGTCTGTTCCCAGCATGTACAGTGTATTGGACTGAAGAGGATCTACTGTTCTTGTCAGTTTCCTAAGCAGAGTTGAACTAGATATGGACCATGTGTGTAGGAAGCACAGTTCTTTTGTTCTGCGAATTCTCACTGTTCTGGCCCTATAGGAAACACATTAGAGTAGAAGACTGCTCTTTTCTCAAAAGCAGAGTGTGTTTCTTGTAAGTCGAGCTAGCGTTTGTTTCCCAGTCCTAAATGGAGTTGAATCCCATGCAGTTTCTGGTCCTACCAGCAAGAGTTCTTTTCTGGTAAGAAGAGTCACTATTGTGCTCCCATTGTCATACACAAGGCAAATAGCACTGGCGTCTAATCCCAGGAAGTACAGTGTATTGGACCGAAGAGGATCTACCTTTCTTGTCAGTTTCCTAAGCAGAGTTGAATTAGATATGGCCCGTGTGTGTAGGAAGCACAGTTCTTTTGTTCTGAGCAAGCTCACTGTTCGGACCCCATAGGAAACACAGTAGAGTAGATGAGTGCTCTTTTATCAAAAGCAGAGTCTGTTTCTTGTAAGGCAAGCTAGCATTTGTTTCCCTGTACTAAATGGAGTTGAATCACATCCTGTTTTTGGTCTTACAAGCAAGAGTTGTTTTCTGGTAAGGAAAGTCACTATTGCACTCTCTTTCCAGACACAGTGCAAATAGCACTCACGTCTGTTCCAAGCAAGTACAGTGTATTGGACTGAAGAGGAGCTACTGTTCTTGTCAGTTTCCTAAGCAGAGTTGAACTAGATATGGCCCCTGTGTGTAGGAAGCACAGTTGTTTTGTTCTGAGCAAGCTCACTGTTCGGACACAATAGGAAACACAGTAGAGTAGAAGAGTGCTCTTTTCTCAAAAGCAGAGTGTGTCTCTTGTAAGGCGAGCTAGCGTTTGTTTCCCAGTACTAAATGGAGTTGAATCACATGCAGTTTCTGGACCTATGAGCATGAATTGTTTTCTGGTAAGAAGAGTCACTATTGCGCTCCCATTGTCATACACAGGGCAATTAGCACTGGCGTCTGTTCCCAGCATGTACAGTGTATTGGACTGAAGAGAAACTACAGTTCTTGTCAGTTTCCTAAGTAGAATTGAACTAGTTATTGCCGTGTGCGTAGGAAGCACAGTTCTTTTGTTCTGAGCAAGCTCACTGTTCTGGCCCTATAGGAAACAAAGTAGAGTAGAAAAGTGATGGTTTTGAAAAAGCAGAGTGTCTTTCTTGTAAGACGAGCTAGCGTTTGTTTCCCAGTCCTAAATTTAGTTGAACCACATGCAGTTTCTGGTCCTACAAGCAAGAGTTGTTTTCTGGTAAGGAAAGTCACTATTGAGATCCCATTGCCATACACAGTGCAAATAGCACTCGCGTCTGCTCCCAGCAAGTGCAGTGTATTGGACTGAAAAAGAGCTACTGTTCTTGTCAGTTTCCTAAGCAGAGTTGAACTAGATATGGCCCATGTGTGTAGGAAACACAGTTCTTTTGTTCTGAGCAAGCTCACTGTACGGACCCCATAAGAAACACAGTAGAGTAGAAGACTGCTCTTTTCTCAAAAGCAGAGTGTGTTTCTTGTAAGGCGAGCTAGCGTTTGTTTCCCAATCCTAAATGGAGATGAATCACATGCAGTTTCTTGTCCTACGAGTAAGAGATGTTTTCTGGTAAGAAGAGTCACTATTGCGCTCCCATTGTCATACACAGGGCAAATAGCACTGGCGTCTGTTCCCAGCATGTACAGTGTATTGGACTGAAGAGGAGCTACTGTTCTTGTCAGTTTCCAAAGCAGAGTTGAACTAGATATGGCCCGTGTGTGTTGGAATAACAGTTCTTTTGTTCTGAGCAAGCTCACTGTTCGGACCCCATAGGAAACACAGTTGAGTAGAAGAGTGCACTTTTCTCAAAAGCAGAGTGTGTTTCTTGTAAGGCGAGCTAGCGTTTGTTTCCCAATCCTAAATGGAGATGAATCACATGCAGTTACTCGTCCTACGAGCAAGAGTTGTTTTCTGGTAAGAAGAGTCACTATTGCGCTCCCATTGTCATACACAGGGCAATTAGCACTGGCGTCTGTTCCCAGCATGTACAGTGTATTGGACTGAAGAGGATCTACTGTTCTTTTCAGTTTCCTAAGCAGAATTGAACTAGATATGGCCGTATTTGTATGAAGCACAGTTCTTTTGTTCTGAGCAAGCTCACTGTTCTGGCCCTATAGGAAACACAGTAGAGTAGAAGAGTGCTCTTTTCTCAAAAGCAGAGTGTGTTTTTTGTAAGGGGAGCTAGCGTTTGTTTCCCAATCCTAAATGGAGATGAATCACATGCAGTTACTCGTCCTACGAGCAAGAGTTGTTTTCTGGTAAGAAGAGTCACTATTGCGCTCCCATTGTCATACACAGGGCAATTAGCACTGGCATCTGTTCCCAGCATGTACAGTGTATTGGACTGAAGAGGATCTACTGTTCTTGTCAGTTTCCTAAGCAGAATTGAACTAGATATGGCCGTGTGTGTAGGAAGCACAGTTTTTTGTTCTGAGCAAGCTCACTGTTCTGGCCCTATAGGAAACAAAGTAGAGTAGAAGAGTGATGGTTTCAAAAAAGCAGAGTGTGTTTCTTGTAAGGCGAGCTAGCGTTTGTTTCCCAGTCCTAAATGGAGTTGAATCACATGCAGTTTCTGGTCCTACAAGCAAGAGTTGTTTTCTGGTAAGGAAAGTCACTATTGCGCTCCCATTGCCATACACAGTGCAAATAGCACTCGCGTCTGTTCCCAGCAAGTGCAGTGTATTGGACTGAAGAGCATCTACTGTTCTTCTCAGTTTCCTAAGCAGAGTTGAACTAGATATGTCCCGTGTGCGTAGGAAGCACAGTTCTTTTGTTCTTAGATTGCTCACTGTTCCAGCCTTATAGGAAAGACATTAGAGTAGAAGAGTGCTCCTTTCTCAAAAGCAGAGTGTGTTTCTTGTAAGTCAAGCTAGCGTTTGTTTCCAAGTCCTAAGTGGAGTTGAATCACATGCAGTTTCTGGTCCTACGAGCAAGAGTTGTTATATGGTAAGAAGAGTCACTATTGCTCTTCCATTGTCATAAACGGGGCAAATAGCACTGGCATCTGTTCCCACCAAGTACAGTGTATTGGAATGAAGAGGAGCTGCTGTTCTTGTCAGTTTCCTAAGCATAATTGAACTAGATATGGCCCGTGTGTGTAGGAAGCACAGTTCTTTTGTTCTGAGCAAGCTAACTGTTCGGACACCATAGGAAACACAGTAGAGTAGAGGAGTGCTCCTTTCTGAAAATCAGAGTGTGTTTCTTGTAAGGCAAGCTAGCATTTGTTTCCCAGTCCTAAATGGAGTTGAATCACATCCTGTTTTTGGTCCTACGAGCAAGACTTGTTTTCTGGTAATAAAGTCACTGTTGCGCTCCCATTGCCATACACAGTATAAATAGCACGCGCATCTGTTCCCAGCAAGTACAGTGTATTGGACTGAAGCGGAGCTACTGTTCTTGTCAGTTTCCTAAGCAGAGTTGAACTAGATATGGCCCGTGTGTGTAGGAAGCACAGTTCTTTTGTTCTGAGCAAGCTCATTGTTCGGACCCCATATGAACCACAGTAGAATAGAAGACTGCTCTTTTCTCAAAAGCAGAGTGTGTTTCTTGTAAGGCGAGCTAGCGTTTGTTTCCCAGTCCTAAATGGATTTGAATCACATGCAGTTTTTGGTCTTACGAGCAAGAGTTGTTTTCTGGAAAGGAAAGTCACTATTGTGCTCCCATTTACATACACAGTGCAAATAGCACTCGCATCTGTTCCCAGCAAGTACAGTGTATTGGACTGAAGATGAGCTTCTGTTCTTGTCAGTTTCCTAAGCAGAGTTGAACTAGATATGGCCCCTGTGTGTAGGAAGCACAGTTCTTTTGTTCTGAGGAAGCTCACTGTTCGGACCCCATAGGAAACACAGTAGAGTAGATGAGTGCTCTTTTCTCAAAAACAGTGTGTGTTTCTTGTAAGGCGAGCTAGCGTTTGTTTCCCAGTTCTAAATGGAGTTGAATCACATGCAGTTTCTGTTCCTATGAGCAAGAATTGTTTTCTGGGAAGAAGAGTCACTATTGTGCTCCCATTGCCATACACAGTGCAAATAGCACTCGCGTCTGTTCCCAGCAAGTACAGTGTATTGGACTGAAGAGGAGCTACTGTTCATGTCAGTTTCCTAAGCAGAGTTGAACTAATTATGGCCCCTGTGTGTAGGAAGCACAGTTCTTTTGTTCTGAGCAAGCTCACTGTTCGGACACCATAGGAAACACAGTAGAGTAGAAGAGTGCTCTTTTCTCAAAAGCAGAGTGTGTTTCTTGTAAGGCGAGCTAGCGTTTGTTTCCCAATCCTAAATGGAGATGAATCACATGCAGTTTCTTGTCCTACGAGCAAGAGTTGTTTTCTGGTAAGAAGAGTCACTATTGCGCTCCCATTGTGATACATAGGGCAAATAGCAGTGGCGTCTGTTCCCAGCATGTACAGTGTATTGGACTGAAGAGGATCTACTGTTCTTGTCAGTTTCCTAAGCAAACTTGAACTAGATATCGCCCGTGTGTATAGGAAGCACAGTTCAATTGTTCTGAGCAAACTCACTGTTCTGGCCATATAGGAAACACAGTAGAATAGAAGAGTGCTCTTTTCTCAAAAGCACAGTGTGTTTCTTTTAAGGCAAGCTAGCGTTTGTTTCCCATTCCTAAATGGAGTTGAATTACATACAGTTTTTGGTCCCATGAGCAAGAGTTGTTTTCTGGTAAGGAAAGTCACTATTGTGTTCCCATTGCCATACACAGTGCAAATAGCACTTGCGTCTGTTCCCAGCAAGTACAGTGTATTGGACTGAAAAGGAGCTACTGTTCTTGTCAGTTTCCTAAGCAGAGTTGAACTAGATATGGCCCCTGTGTGTAGGAAGCACAGTTCTTTTGTTCTGAGAATGCTCACTGTTCGGGCACCATAGGAAACACAGTAGAGTAGAAGAGTGCTCTTTTCTCAAAAGCAGAGTGTGTTTCTTGTAAGGCGAGCTAGCGTTTGTTTCCCAGTCCTAAATGGAGTTGAATCACATGCAGTTTTTGGTCCTACGACCAAGAGATGTTTTCTGGTAAGGAAAGTCACTATTGCGCTCCCATTGCCATACACAGTGCAAATAGCACTCAACTCTGTTCCCAGCAAGAACAGTGTATTGGACTGAAGAGGAGCTACTATTCTTGTCAGTTTCCAAAGCGGAGTTGAACTAGATATGGCCCGTGTGTGTAGGAATAACAGTTCTTTTGTTCTGAGCAAGCTCACTGTTCAGACCCCATAGGAAACACAGTCGAGTAGAAGAGTCCACTTTTCTCAAAAGCAGAGTGTGTTTCTTTTAAGGCGAGCTAGCGTTTGTTTCCCAGTCCTACATGGAGTTGAATCACATGCAGTTTCTTGTCCTACGAGCAAGAGTTGTTTTCTGGTAAGAAGAGTCACTATTGCGCTCCCCTTGTCATACACAGGGCAAATAGCACTGGCGTCTGTTCCCAGCATGTACAGTGTATTGGACTGAAGAGGATCTACTGTTCTTGTCAGTTTCCTAAGCAGAGTTGAACTAGATATGGACCATCTGTGTAGGAAGCACAGTTCTTTTGTTCTGTGTATGCTCACTGTTCTGGCCCTATAGGAAACACATTAGAGTAGAAGACTGCTCTTTTCTCAAAAGCAGAGTGTGTTTCTTGTAAGTCGAGCTAGCGTTTGTTTCCCAGTCCTAAATGGAGTTGAATCCCATTCAGTTTCTGGTCCTACCAGCAAGAGTTCTTTTCTGGTAAGAAGAGTCACTATTGTGCTCTCATTGTCATACACAAGGCAAATAGCACTGGCGTCTAATCCCAGCAAGTACAGTGTATTGGACTGAAGAGGATCTACCTTTCTTGTCAGTTTCCTAAGCAGAGTTGAATTAGATATGGCCCGTGTGTGTAGGAAGCACAGTTCTTTTGTTCTGAGCAAGCTCACTGTTCGGACCCCATAGGAAACACAGTAGAGTAGAAGAGTGCTCTTTTCTCAAAAGCAGAATGTGTTTCTTGTAAGGCAAGCTAGCATTCGTTTCCCAGTCCTAAATGGAGTTGAATCACATGCAGTTTTTGGTCCTACGAGCAAGAGTTGTTTTCTGGTAAGGAAAGTCATTATTGCGCTCCATTGCAATACACAGTGCAAATAGCACTCGTGTCTGTTCCCAACAAGTACAGTGAACTGGACTGAAGCGGAGCTAATGTTCTTGTCAGTTTCCTAAGCAGAGTTGAACTAGATATGGCCCGTGTTTCTAGGAAGCACAGTTCTTTTGTTCTGAGCAAGCTCACTGTTTGGACCCCATTGGAAACACAGTCGAGAAGAAGACTGCTCTTTTCTCAAAATCAGAGTGTCTTTCTTGTAAGGCGAGCTAGCATTTGTTTCCCAGTCCTAAATGGAGTTGAATTACATCCAGTTTTTGGTCCTATGAGCAAGAGTTGTTTTCTGGTAAGGAAAGTCACTATGGTGCTCCCATTGCCATACACAGTGCAAATAGCACTTGCGTCTGTTCCCAGCAAGTACAGTGTATTGGACTGAAAAGGAGCTACTGTTCTTGTCAGTTTCCTAAGCAGAGTTGAACTAGATATGGCCCGTGTGTGGAGGAAGCACAGTTCTGTTGTTCTGAGCAAGCTCACTGTTCGGTCCCCATAGGATACACAGTAGAGTAGAAGAGTGCTCTTTTCTCAAAAGCAGAGTGTGTTTCTTGTAAGGCGAGCTAGCGTTTGTTTCCCAGTCCTACATCGAGTTGAATCACATGCAGTTTCTTGTCCTACAAGCAAGAGTTGTTTTCTGGTAAGAAGAGTAACTATTGTGCTCCCATTTTCATACACAGGGCAAATAGCACTTGTGTCTGTTCCCAGCATGTACAGTGTACTGGACTGAAGAGGATCTACTGTTCTTGTCAGTTTCCTAAGCAGAATTGAACTAGATATGGCCGTATTTGTAGAAAGCACAGTTCTTTTCTTCTGAGCAAACTCAATGTTCTGGCCCTATAGGAAACACAGTAGAGTAGAAGAGTGCTCTTTTCTCAAAAGCAGAGTGTGTTTCTTGTAAGGCAAGCTAGCG
The DNA here is from genome assembly GCF_949786415.1 of Peromyscus eremicus. Classification (NCBI taxonomy): domain Eukaryota; kingdom Metazoa; phylum Chordata; class Mammalia; order Rodentia; family Cricetidae; genus Peromyscus; species Peromyscus eremicus. The sequence goes on along the minus strand of NW_026735191.1, from coordinate 70,585 downwards.
TTTGTTTCCCAATCCTAAATGCAATTGAATCACATGCAGTTTTTGGTTCTACGAGCAAGAGTTGTTTTCTGGTAAGGAAAGTGTTTATTGTGCTCCCATTTCCATACACAGTGCAAATAGCACTCGCTTCTGTTCCCAGCAAGTACAGTGTATTGGCCTGAAGCGGAGCTACTGTTCTTGTCAGTTTCCTAAGCAGAGTTGAACTAGATATGGCCCCTGTGTGTAGGAAGCACAGTTCTTTTGTTCTGAGAATGCTCACTGTTCTGGCCCTATAGGAAACACAGTAGAGTAGAAGAGTGCTCTTTTCTCAAAAGCAGAGTGTGTTTCGTGTAAGGCGAGCTAGCGATAGTTTCCCAATCCTAAATGGAGATGAATCACATGCAGTTTCTGGTCCTACGAGCAAGAGTTGTTTTCTGGTAAGAAGAGTCACTATTGCGCTCCTATTGTGATACTAGGGCAAATAGCACTGGCGTCTCTTCCCAGCATGTACAGTGTATTGGACTGAAGAGGAGCTACTGTTCATGTCAGTTTCCTAAGCAGAGTTGAACTAGATATGGCCCGTGTGTGTAGGAAGCACAGTTCTTTTGTTCTGAGAATGCTCACTGTTCGGGCACCATAGGAAACACATTAGAGTAGAAGACTACTCTTTTCTCAAAAGCAGAGTGTGTTTCTTGTAAGTCGAGCTAGCGTTTGTTTCCCCGTCCTAAATGGAGTTGAATCCCATGCAGTTTCTGGTCCTACCAGCAAGAGTTCTTTTCTGGTAAGAAGAGTCACTATTGTGCTCCCATTGTCATACACAAGGCAAACAGCACTGGCGTCTAATCCCAGCAAGTACAGTGTATTGGACTGAAGAGGATGTACCTTTCTTGTCAGTTTCCTAAGCAGAGTTGAATTAGATATGGCCCGTGTGTGTAGGAAGCACAGTTCTTTTGTTCTGAGCAAGCTCACTGTTCGGACCCCATAGGAAACACAGTAGAGTAGAAGAGTGCTCTTTTCTCAAAAGCAGAGTGTGTTTCTTGTAAGGCGAGCTAGCATTTGTTTCCCTGTTCTAAATGGAGTTGAATCACATCCTGTTTTTGGTCTTACAAGCAAGAGTTGTTTTCTGGTAAGGAAAGTCAGTATTGCACTCCCATTTCCAGACACAGTGCAAATAGCACTCACGTCTGTTCCAAGCAAGTACAGTGTATTGGACTGAAGAGGAGCTACTGTTCTTGTCAGTTTCCTAAGCAGAGTTGAACCAGATATGGCCCGTGTGTGTAGGAAGCACAGTTCTTTTGTTCTGAGCAAGCTCACTGTTCGGATCCCATTGGATACACAGTAGAGTAGAAGAGTGCTCTTTTCTCAAAAGCAGAGTGTGTTTCTTGTAAGGCGAGCTAGCGTTTGTTTCCCAGTCCTAAATCGAGTTGAATCACATGCAGTTTCTTGTCCTATGAGCAAGAGTTGTTTTCTGGTAAGGAGAGTCACTATTGCGCTCCCATTGTCATACACAGGGCAAATAGCACTTGCGTCTGTTCCCAGCATGTACAGTGTATTGGACTGAAGAGGATCTACTGTTCTTGTCAGTTTCCTAAGTAGAATTGAACTAGATATGGCCGTGTGCGTAGGAAGCACAGTTCTTTTGTTCTGAGAATGCTCACTGTTCTGGCCTTATAGGAAAGACATTAGAGTAGAAGAGTGCTCCTTTCTCAAAAGCAGAGTGTGTTTCTTGTAAGTAAAGCTAGCGTTTGTTTCCCAGTTCTAAATGGAGTTGAATCACATGCAGTTTCTGGTCCTACGAGCAAGAGTTGTTTTCTGGTAAGAAGAGTCACTATTGCGCTCCCATTGTCATAAACGGGGCAATTAGCACTGGTATCTGTGTACAGATGTAGTGGACTGAAGAGGATCTGCTGTTCTTGTCAGTTTCCTAAGCATAATTGAACTAGATATGGCCCATGTGTGTAGGAAGCACAGTTCTTTTGTTCTGAGCAAGCTCACTGTTCGGACACCATAGGAAACACAGTAGAGTAGAGGAGTCCTCTTTTCTCAAAAGCAGAGTGTGTTTCTTGTAAGGTGAGCTAATGTTTGTTTCTCAATCAGAAATGGAGTTGAATCCCAAGCAGTTTCTGGTCCTACTAGCAAGAGGTGTTTTCTGATAAGAAGAGTCACTATTGCACTCCTATTGCCATACACAGTGCAAATAGCACGCGCGTATGTTCCCAGCTAGTACAGTGTATTGGACTGAAGAGGAGCTACCGTTCTTGTCAGTTTCCTAATTAGAGTTGAACTAGATATGGCCCGTGTGTGTAGGAAGCACAGTTCTTTTGTTCTGAGCAAGCTCACTGTTCAGACCCCATAGGAAACACAGTAGAGTAGAAGAGTGCTCTTTTCTCAAAAGCAGAGTGTGTTTCTTGTAAGGTGAGCTAGCGTTTTTTTCCCAGTCCTAAATGGAGATGAATCACATGCAGTTTTTGGTCCTACGAGCAAGAGTTGTTTTCTGGTAAGGGAAGTCACTATTGCACTCCCATTGCCATACACAGTGCAAATAGCACTCGTGACTGTTCCCAGCAAGTACAGTGTATTGGACTGAAGCGGAGCTACTGTTCTTTTCAGTTTCCTAAGCAGAGTTGAACTAGATATGGCCCCTGTGTGTAGGAAGCACAGTTCTTTTGTTCTGAGAATGCTCACTGTTCTGGCCCTATAGGAAAGACATTAGAGTAGAAGAGTGCTCTTTTCTCAAAAGCAGAGTGTGTTTCGTGTAAGGCGAGCTAGCGATAGTTTCCCAATCCTAAATGGAGATGAATCACATGCAGTTTCTTGTCCTACGAGCAAGAGTTGTTTTCTGGTAAGAAGAGTCACTATTGTGCTCCCCTTGTCATACACAGGGCAAATAGCACTGGCGTCTGTTCCCAGCATGTACAGTGTATTGGACTGAAGAGGATCTACAGTTCTTGTCAGTTTCCTAAGCAGAGTTGAACTAGATATGGACCGTGTGTGTAGGAAGCACAGTTCTTTTCTTCTGCGAATGCTCACTGTTCTGGCCCTATAGGAAACACATTAGAGTAGAAGACTACTCTTTTCTCAAAAGCAGAGTGTGTTTCTTGTAAGTCGAGCTAGTATTTGTTTCCCCGTCCTAAATGGAGTTGAATCCCATGCAGTTTCTGGTCCTACCAGCAAGAGTTCTTTTCTGGTAAGAAGAGTCACTATTGTGCTCCCATTGTCATACACAAGGCAAATAGCACTGGCGTCTAATCCCAGCAAGTACAGTGTATTGCACTGAAGAGGATCTACCTTTCTTGTCAGTTTCCTAAGCAGAGTTGAATTAGATATGGCCCATGTGTGTAGGAAGCACAGTTCTTTTGTTCTGAGCAAGCTCACTGTTCGGACCCCATAGGAAACACAGTAGAGTAGAAGAGTGCTCTTTTCTCAAAAGCAGAGTGTGTTTCTTGTAAGGCGAGCTAGCATTTGTTTCCCTGTCCTAAACGGAGTTGAATCACATCCTGTTTTTGGTCTTACGAGCAAGAGATGTTTTCTGGTAAGGAAAGTCACTATTGCACTCCCATTTCCAGACACAGTGCAAATAGCACTCACGTCTGTTCCAAGCAAGTACAGTGTATTGGACTGAAGAGGAGCTACTGTTCTTGTCAGTTTCCTAAGTAGAGTTGAACCAGATATGGCCCGTGTGTGTAGGAAGCACAGTCTTTTGTTCTGAGCAAGCTCACTGTTCGGATCCCATTGGATACACAGTAGAGTAGAAGAGTGCTCTTTTCTCAAAAGCAGAGTGTGTTTCTTGTAAGGCGAACTAGCGTTTGTTTCCCAGTCCTAAATCGAGTTGAATCACATGCAGTTTCTTGTCCTATGAGCAAGAGTTGTTTTCTGGTAAGAAGAGTCACTATTGCGCTCCCATTGTCATACACAGGGCAAATAGCACTTGCGTCTGTTCCCAGCATGTACAGTGTATTGGACTGAAGAGGATCCACTGTTCTTGTCAGTTTCCTAAGTAGAATTGAACTAGATATGGCCGTGTGCGTAGGAAGCACAGTTCTTTTGTTCTGAGCAAGCTCACTGTTCTGGCCCTATAGGAAACAAAGTAGAGTAGAAGAGTGATGGTTTCGAAAAAGCAGAGTGTCTTTCTTGTAAGACGAGCTAGCGTTTGTTTCCCAGTCCTAAATGGAGTTGAATCACATGCAGTTTCTGGTCCTACGAGCAAGAGTTGTTTTCTGATAAGGAAAGTCACTATTGCGATCCCATTGCCATACACAGTGCAAATAGCACTCGCGTCTGCTCCCAGCAAGGGCAGTGTATTGGACTGAAGAAGAGCTACTGTTCTTGTCAGTTTCCTAAGCAGAGTTGAACTAGATATGGCCCATGTGTGTAGGAAACACAGTTCTTTTTTTCTGAGCAAGCTCACTGTACGGACCCCATAAGAAACACAGTAGAGTAGAAGACTGCTCTTTTCTCAAAAGCAGAGTGTCTTTCTTGTAAGGCGAGCTAGCATTTGTTTCCCAATCCTAAACGGAGATGAATCACATGCAGTTTCTTGTCCTACGAGTAAGAGATGTTTTCTGGTAAGAAGAGTCAGTATTGCGGTACCATTGTCATACACAGGGCAAATAGCTCTGGCGTCTGTTCCCAGCATGTACAGTGTATTGGACTAAAGAGCGTCTACTGTTCTTGTCAGTTTCTTAAGCAGAGTTGAACTAGATATGGCCCGTGTGTGCTAGGAAGCACAGTTCTTTTGTTCTGAGCAAGCTCACTGTTGGGACCCCACAGGAAAGACAGTAGATTAGAAGAGTGCTCTTTTCTCAAAAGCAGAGTGTGTTTCTTGTAAGGCAAGCTAGCGTTTGTTTCCCAGTCCTAAATGGAGTTGAATCACATGCAGTTTTTGGTCCTACGACCAAGAGATGTTTTCTGGTAAGGAAAGTCACTATTTCGCTCCCATTGCCATACACAGTGCAAATAGCACTCACGTCTGTTCCCAGCAAGAACAGTGTAATGGACTGAAGAGGAGCTACTGTTCTTGTCAGTTTCCAAAGCGGAGTTGAACTAGATATGGCCCGTGTGTGTAGGAATAACAGTTCTTTTGTTCTGAGCAAGCTCACTGTTCAGACCCCATAGGAAACACAGTCGAGTAGAAGAGTGCACTTTTCTCAAAAGCAGAGTGTGTTTCTTGTAAGGCGAGCTAGCGTTTGTTTCCCAGTCCTAAATGGAGTTGAATCACATGCAGTTTCTTGTCCTACGAGCAAGAGTTGTTTTCTGGTAAGAAGAGTCACTATTGTGCTCCCCTTGTCATACACAGGGCAAATAGCACTGGCGTCTGTTCCCAGCATGTACATTGTATTGGACTGAAGAGGATCTACTCTTCTTGTCAGTTTCCTAAGCAGAGTTGAACTAGATATGGACCGTGTGTGTAGGAAGCACAGTTCTTTTGTTCTGAGCAAGCTCACTGTTCGGACCCCATAGGAAACACAGTAGAGTAGAAGAGTGCTCTTTTCTCAAAAGCAGAGTGTGTTTCTTGTAAGGCAAGCTAGCATTTGTTTCCCTGTCCTAAATGGAGTTGAATCACATCCTGTTTTTGGTCTTACGAGCAAGAGTTGTTTTCTGGTAAGGAAAGTCACTATTGCACTCCCATTTCCAGACACAGTGCAAATAGCACTCACGTCTGTTCCAAGCAAGTACAGTGTATTGGACTGAAGAGGAGCTACTGTTCTTGTCAGTTTCCTAAGTAGAGTTGAACCAGATATGGCCCGTGTGTGTAGGAAGCACAGTTCTTTTGTTCAGAGCAAGCTCACTGTTCGGATCCCATTGGATACACAGTAGAGTAGAAGAGTGCTCTTTTCTCAAAAGCAGAGTGTGTTTCTTGTAAGGCGAACTAGCTTTTGTTTCCCAGTCCTAAATCGAGTTGAATCACATGCAGTTTCTTGTCCTATGAGCAAGAGTTGTTTTCTGGTAAGAAGAGTCACTATTGCGCTCCCATTGTCATACACAGGGCAAATAGCACTTGCGTCTGTTCCCAGCATGTACATTGTATTGGACTGAAGAGGATCTACTGTTCTTGTCAGTTTCCTAAGCAGAATTGAACTAGATATGGCCGTATTTGTAGGAAGCACAGTTCTTTATTCTGAGCAAACTCACTGTTCTGGCCATATAGGAAACACAGTAGAGTAGAAGAGTGCTCTTTTCTCAAAAGCAGAGTGTGTTTCCTGTAAGGTGAGCTAGCGTTTGTTTCCGAGTCCTAAATGGAGTTGAATCACATGCAGTTTTTGGTCCTACGAGCAAGAGTTGTTTTCTGGTAAGGAAAGTCATTATTGCACTCCATTGCCATACACAGTGGAAATAGCACTCGTGTCTGTTCCCAGCAAATACAGTGAATTGGACTGAAGCGGAGCTACCGTTCTTGTCAGTTTCCTAAGCAGAGTTGAACTAGATATGGCCCGTGTTTCTAGGAAGCACAGTTCTTTTGTTCTGAGCAAGCTCACTGTTCGGACCCCATAGGAAACACAGTCGAGTAGAAGACTGCTCTTTTCTCAAAATCAGAGTGTCTTTCTTGTAAGGCGAGCTAGCGTTTGTTTCCCAGTCCTAAATGGAGTTGAATTACATCCAGTTTTTGGTCCTATGAGCAAGAGTTGTTTTCTGGTAAGGAAAGACACTATTGTGCTCCCATTGCCATACACAGTGCAAATAGCACCCGCGTCTGTTCCCAGCAAGTACAGTGTATTGGAGTGAAAAGTAGCTACTGTTCTTGTCAGTTTCCTAAGCAGAGTTGAACTAGATATGGCCCGTGTGTGGAGGAAGCACAGTTCTGTTGTTCTGAGCAAGCTCACTGTTCGGTCCCATAGGATACACAGTAGAGTAGAAGAGTGCTCTTTTCTCAAAAGCAGAGTGTGTTTCTTGTAAGGCGAGCTAGCGTTTGTTTCCCAGTCCTAAATCGAGTTGAATCACATGCAGTTTCTTGTCCTACGAGCAAGAGTTGTTTTCTGGTAAGAAGAGTCACTATTGCGCTCCCATTTTCATACACAGGGCAAATAGCACTTGCGTCTCTTCCCAGCATGTACAGTGTACTGGACTGAAGAGGATCTACTGTTCTTGTCAGTTTCCTAAGCAGAATTGAACTAGATATGGCCGTATTTGTAGAAAGCACAGTTCTTTTCTTCTGAGCAAACTCACTGTTCTGGCCCTATAGGAAACACAGTAGAGTAGAAGAGTGCTCTTTTCTCAAAAGCAGAGTGTGTTTCTTGTAAGGCGAGCTAGCGTTTGTTTCCCAGTCCTAAATGGAGTTGAATCACATGCAGTTTTTGGTCCTACGAGCAAGAGTTGTTTTCTGGTAAGGAAAGTCACTATTGCACTCCCATTGCCATACACAGTGCAAATAGCACTCGTGTCTGTTCCCAGCAAGTACAGTGTATTGGACTGAAGCGGAGCTACTGTTCTTGTCAATTTCCTAAGCAGAGTTGAACTAGATATGGCCCCTGTGTGTAGGAAGCACAGTTCTTTTGTTCTGAGAATGCTCACTGTTCTGGCTCTATAGGAAACACAGTAGAGTAGAAGAGTGCTCTTTTCTCAAAAGCAGAGTGTGTTTCGTGTAAGGCGAGCTAGCGATAGTTTCCCAATCCTAAATGGAGATGAATCACATGCAGTTTCTGGTCCTATGAGCAAGAGTTGTTTTCTGGTAAGAAGAGTCACTATTGCGCTCCCATTGTGATACTAGGGCAAATAGCACTGGCGTCTGTTCCCAGCATGTACAGTGTATTGGACTGAAGAGGAGGTACTGTTCAGGTCAGTTTCCTAAGCAGAGTTGAACTAGATATGGCCCATGTGTGTAGGAAACACAGTTCTTTTGTTCTGAGAATGCTCACTGTTCGGGCACCATAGGAAACACAGTAGAGTAGAAGAGTGCTCTTTTCTCAAAAGCAGAGTGTGTTTCTTGTAAGGCGAGCTAGCGTTTGTTTCCCCGTCCTAAATGGAGTTGAATCACATGCAGTTTTTGGTCCTACGACCAAGAAATGTTTTCTGGTAAGGAAAGTCACTATTGCGCTCCCATTGCCATACACAGTGCAAATAGCACTCACGTCTGTTCCCAGGAAGAACAGTGTATTGGACTGAAGAGGAGCCACTGTTCTTGTCAGTTTCCAAAGCAGAGTTGAACTAGATATGGCCCGTGTGTGTAGGAATAACAGTTCTTTTGTTCTGAGCAGGCTCACTGTTCAGACCCCATAGGAAACACAGTCGAGTAGAAGAGTGCACTTTTCTCAAAAGCAGAGTGTGTTTCTTGTAAGGCGAGCTAGCGTTTGTTTCCCAGTCCTAAATGGAGTTGAATCCCATGCAGTTTCTTGTCCTACGAGCAAGAGTTGTTTTCTGGTAAGAAGAGTCACTATTGTGCTCCCCTTGTCATACACAGGGCAAATAGCACTGGCGTCTGTTCCCAGCATGTACAGTGTATTGGACTGAAGAGGATCTACAGTTCTTGTCAGTTTCCTAAGCAGAGTTGAACTAGATATGGACCGTGTGTGTAGGAAGCACAGTTCTTTTCTTCTGCGAATGCTCACTGTTCTGGCCCTATAGGAAACACATTAGAGTAGAAGACTACTCTTTTCTCAAAAGCAGAGTGTGTTTCTTGTAAGTCGAGCTAGCATTTGTTTCCCCGTCCTAAATGGAGTTGAATCCCATGCAGTTTCTGGTCCTACCAGCAAGAGTTCTTTTCTGGTAAGAAGAGTCACTATTGTGCTCCCATTGTCATACACAAGGCAAATAGCACTGGCGTCTAATCCCAGCAAGTACAGTGTATTGCACTGAAGAGGATCTACCTTTCTTGTCAGTTTCCTAAGCAGAGTTGAATTAGATATGGCCCATGTGTGTAGGAAGCACAGTTCTTTTGTTCTGAGCAAGCTCACTGTTCGGACCCCATAGGAAACACAGTAGAGTAGAAGAGTGCTCTTTTCTCAAAAGCAGAGTGTGTTTCTTGTAAGGCGAGCTAGCATTTGTTTCCCTGTCCTAAACGGAGTTGAATCACATCCTGTTTTTGGTCTTACGAGCAAGAGATGTTTTCTGGTAAGGAAAGTCACTATTGCACTCCCATTTCCAGACACAGTGCAAATAGCACTCACGTCTGTTCCAAGCAAGTACAGTGTATTGGACTGAAGAGGAGCTACTGTTCTTGTCAGTTTCCTAAGTAGAGTTGAACCAGATATGGCCCGTGTGTGTAGGAAGCACAGTCTTTTGTTCTGAGCAAGCTCACTGTTCGGATCCCATTGGATACACAGTAGAGTAGAAGAGTGCTCTTTTCTCAAAAGCAGAGTGTGTTTCTTGTAAGGCGAACTAGCGTTTGTTTCCCAGTCCTAAATCGAGTTGAATCACATGCAGTTTCTTGTCCTATGAGCAAGAGTTGTTTTCTGGTAAGAAGAGTCACTATTGCGCTCCCATTGTCATACACAGGGCAAATAGCACTTGCGTCTGTTCCCAGCATGTACAGTGTATTGGACTGAAGAGGATCCACTGTTCTTGTCAGTTTCCTAAGTAGAATTGAACTAGATATGGCCGTGTGCGTAGGAAGCACAGTTCTTTTGTTCTGAGCAAGCTCACTGTTCTGGCCCTATAGGAAACAAAGTAGAGTAGAAGAGTGATGGTTTCGAAAAAGCAGAGTGTCTTTCTTGTAAGACGAGCTAGCGTTTGTTTCCCAGTCCTAAATGGAGTTGAATCACATGCAGTTTCTGGTCCTACGAGCAAGAGTTGTTTTCTGATAAAGAAAGTCACTATTGCGATCCCATTGCCATACACAGTGCAAATAGCACTCGCGTCTGCTCCCAGCAAGGGCAGTGTATTGGACTGAAGAAGAGCTACTGTTCTTGTCAGTTTCCTAAGCAGAGTTGAACTAGATATGGCCCATGTGTGTAGGAAACACAGTTCTTTTGTTCTGAGCAAGCTCACTGTACGGACCCCATAAGAAACACAGTAGAGTAGAAGACTGCTCTTTTCTCAAAAGCAGAGTGTCTTTCTTGTAAGGCGAGCTAGCATTTGTTTCCCAATCCTAAACGGAGATGAATCACATGCAGTTTCTTGTCCTACGAGCAAGAGTTGTTTTCTGGTAAGAAGAGTCACTATTGCGCTCCCCTTGTCATACACAGGGCAAATAGCACTGGCGTCTGTTCCCAGCATGTACAGTGTATTGGACTGAAGAGGATCTACAGTTCTTGTCAGTTTCCTAAGCAGAGTTGAACTAGATATGGACTGTGTGTGTAGGAAGCACAGTTCTTTTGTTCTGCGAATGCTCACTGTTCTGGCCCTATAGGAAACACATTAGAGTAGAAGACTACGCTTTTCTCAAAAGCAGAGTGTGTTTCTTGTAAGTCGAGCTAGCGTTTGTTTCCCCGTCCTAAATGGAGTTGAATCCCATGCAGTTTCTGGTCCTACCAGCAAGAGTTGTTTTCTGGTAAGGAAAGTCACTATTGCACTCCCATTTCCAGACACAGTGCAAATAGCACTCACGTCTGTTCCAAGCAAGTACAGTGTATTGGACTGAAGAGGAGCTACTGTTCTTGTCAGTTTCCTAAGTAGAGTTGAACCAGATATGGCCCGTGTGTGTAGGAAGCACAGTTCTTTTGTTCGGAGCAAGCTCACTGTTCGGATCCCATTGGATACACAGTAGAGTAGAAGTGTGCTCTTTTCTCAAAAGCAGAGTGTGTTTCTTGTAAGGCGAACTAGCGTTTGTTTCCCAGTCCTAAATGGAGTTGAATCACATGCAGTTTCTTGTCCTATGAGCAAGAGTTGTTTTCTGGTAAGAAGAGTCACTATTGCGCTCCCACTGTCATACACAGGGCAAATAGCACTTGCGTCTGTTCCCAGCATGTACAGTGTATTGGACTGAAGCGGAGCTACTGTTCTTGTAATCTTCCTAAACAGAATTGAACTAGATATGGCCGTATTTGTAGGAAGCACAGTTCTTTATTCTGAGCAAACTCACTGTTCTGGCCATATAGGAAACACAGTAGAGTAGAAGAGTGCTCTTTTCTCAAAAGCAGAGTGTGTTTCCTGTAAGGTGAGCTAGCGTTTGTTTCCGAGTCCTAAATGGAGTTGAATCTCATGCAGTTTTAGGTCCTACGAGCAAGAGTTGTTTTCTGGTAAGGAAAGTCATTATTGCACTCCATTGCCATACACAGTGCAAATAGCACTCGTGTCTGTTCCAAGCAAGTACAGTGTATTGGACTGAAGCGGAGCTACCGTTCTTGTCAGTTTCCTAAGCAGAGTTGAACTAGATATGGCCCCTGTGTGTAGGAAGCACAGTTCTTTTGTTCTGAGAATGCTCACTGTTCTGGCCTTATAGAAAACACAGTAGAGTAGAAGAGTGCTCTTTTCTCAAAAGCAGAGTGTGTTTCGTGTAAGGCGAGCTAGCGATAATTTCCCAATCCTAAATGGAGATGAATCACATGCAGTTTCTGGTCCTACGAGCAAGAGTTGTTTTCTGGTAAGAAGAGTCACTATTGCGCTCCCATTGTGATACTAGGGCAAATAGCACTGGCGTCTCTTCCCAGCATGTACAGTGTATTGGACTGAAGAGGAGCTACTGTTCATGTCAGTTTCCTAAGCAGAGTTGAACTAGATATGGCCCGTGTGTGTAGGAAGCACAGTTCTTTTGTTCTGAGAATGCTCACTGTTCGGGCACCATAGGAAACACAGTAGAGTAGAAGAGTGCTCTTTTCTCAAAAGCAGAGTGTGTTTCTTGTAAGGCAAGCTAGCGTTTGTTTCCCAGTCCTAAATGGAGTTGAATCACATGCAGTTTTTGGTCCTACGACCAAGAGATGTTTTCTGGTAAGGAAAGTCACTATTTCGCTCCCATTGCCATACACAGTGCAAATAGCACTCACGTCTGTTCCCAGCAAGAACAGTGTATTGGACTGAAGAGGAGCTACTGTTCTTGTCAGTTTCCAAAGCGGAGTTGAACTAGATATGGCCCGTGTGTGTAGGAATAACAGTTCTTTTGTTCTGAGCAAGCTCACTGTTCAGACCCCATAGGAAACACAGTCGAGTAGAAGAGTGCACTTTTCTCAAAAGCAGAGTGTGTTTCTTGTAAGGCGAGCTAGCGTTTGTTTCCCAGTCCTAAATGGAGTTGAATCACATGCAGTTTCTTGTCCTACGAGCAAGAGTTGTTTTCTGGTAAGAAGAGTCACTATTGCGCTCCCCTTGTCATACACAGGGCAAATAGCACTGGCGTCTGTTCCCAGCATGTACAGTGTATTGGACTGAAGAGGATCTACTGTTCTTGTCAGTTTCCTAAGCAGAGTTGAACTAGATATGGACTGTGTGTGTAGGAAGCACAGTTCTTTTGTTCTGCGAATGCTCACTGTTCTGGCCCTATAGGAAACACATTAGAGTAGAAGACTACTCTTTTCTCAAAAGCAGAGTGTGTTTCTTGTAAGTCGAGCTAGCGTTTGTTTCCCCGTCCTAAATGGAGTTGAATCCCATGCAGTTTCTGGTACTACCACCAAGAGTTCTTTTCTGGTAAGAAGAGTCACTATTGTGCTCCCATTGTCATACACAAGGCAAATAGCACTGGCGTCTAATCCCAGGAATTACAGTGTATTGGACTGAAGAGGATCTACTTTTCTTGTCAGTTTCCTAAGCAGAGTTGAATTAGATATGGCCCGTGTGTGTAGGAAGCACAGTTCTTTTGTTCTGAGCAAGCTCACTGTTCGGACCCCATAGGAAACACAGTAGAGTAGACGAGTGCTCTTTTCTCAAAAGCAGAGTGTGTTTCTTGTAAGGCAAGCTAGCATTTGTTTCCCTGTCCTAAATGGAGTTGAATCACATCCTGTTTTTGGTCTTACGAGCAAGAGTTGTTTTCTGGTAAGGAAAGTCACTATTACACTCCCATTTCCAGACACAGTGCAAATAGCACTCACGTCTGTTCCAAGCAAGTACAGTGTATTGGACTGAAGAGGAGCTACTGTTCTTGTCAGTTTCCTAAGTAGAGTTGAACCAGATATGGCCCGTGTGTGTAGGAAGCACAGTTCTTTTGTTCGGAGCAAACTCACTGTTCGGATCCCATTGGATACACAGTAGAGTAGAAGAGTGCTCTTTTCTCAAAAGCAGAGTGTGTTTCTTGTAAGGCGAACTAGCGTTTGTTTCCCAGTCCTAAATCGAGTTGTATCACATGCAGTTTCTTGTCCTATGAGCAAGAGTTGTTTTCTGGTAAGAAGAGTCACTATTGCGTTCCCACTGTCATACACAGGGCAAATAGCACTTGCGTCTGTTCCCAGCATGTACAGTGTATTGGACTGAAGCGGAGCTACTGTTCTTGTCAGTTTCCTAAGCAGAATTGAACTAGATATGGCCGTATTTGTAGGAAGCACAGTTCTTTATTCTGAGCAAACTCACTGTTCTGGCCATATAGGAAACACAGTAGAGTAGAAGAGTGCTCTTTTCTCAAAAGCAGAGTGTGTTTCCTGTAAGGTGAGCTAGCGATTGTTTCCGAGTCCTAAATGGAGTTGAATCACATGCAGTTTTTGGTCCTACGAGCAAGAGTTGTTTTCTGGTAAGGAAAGTCATTATTGCACTCCATTGCCATACACAGTGCAAATAGCACTCGTGTCTGTTCCCAGCAAGTACAGTGAATTGGACTGAAGCGGAGCTACCGTTCTTGTCAGTTTCCTAAGCAGAGTTGAACTAGATATGGCCCGTGTTTCTAGGAAGCACAGTTCTTTTGTTCTGAGCAAGCTCACTGTTCGGACCCCATAGGAAACACAGTCGAGTAGAAGACTGCTCTTTTCTCAAAATCAGAGTGTCTTTCTTGTAAGGCGAGCTAGCGTTTGTTTCCCAGTCCTAAATGGAGTTGAATTACATCCAGTTTTTGGTCCTATGAGCAAGAGTTGTTTTCTGGTAAGGAAAGACACTATTGTGCTCCCATTGCCATACACAGTGCAAATAGCACCCGCGTCTGTTCCCAGCAAGTACAGTGTATTGGAGTGAAAAGTAGCTACTGTTCTTGTCAGTTTCCTAAGCAGAGTTGAACTAGATATGGCCCGTGTGTTGAGGAAGCACAGTTCTGTTGTTCTGAGCAAGCTCACTGTTCGGTCCCATAGGATACACAGTAGAGTAGAAGAGTGCTCTTTTCTCAAAAGCAGAGTGTGTTTGTTGTAAGGCGAGCTAGCGTTTGTTTCCCAGTCCTAAATCGAGTTGAATCACATGCAGTTTCTTGTCCTACGAGCAAGAGTTGTTTTCTGGTAAGAAGAGTCACTATTGCGCTCCCATTTTCATACACAGGGCAAATAGCACTTGCGTCTGTTCCCAGCAAGTACAGTGTATTGGACTGAAGCGGAGCTACTGTTCTTGTCAGTTTCCTAAGCAGAGTTGAACTAGATATGGCCCCTGTGTGTAGGAAGCACAGTTCTTTTGTTCTGAGAATGCTCACTGTTCTGGCTCTATAGGAAACACAGTAGAGTAGAAGAGTGCTCTTTTCTCAAAAGCAGAGTGTGTTTCGTGTAAGGCGAGCTAGCGATAGTTTCCCAATCCTAAATGGAGATGAATCACATGCAGTTTCTGGTCCTACGAGCAAGAGTTGTTTTCTGGTAAGAAGAGTCACTATTGCGCTCCCATTGTGATACTAGGGCAAATAGCACTGCCGTCTGTTCCCAGCATGTACAGTGTATTGGACTGAAGAGGAGGTACTGTTCAGGTCAGTTTCCTAAGCAGAGTTGAACTAGATATGGCCCGTGTGTGTAGGAAGCACAGTTCTTTTGTTCTGAGAATGCTCACTGTTCGGGCACCATAGGAAACACAGTAGAGTAGAAGAGTGCTCTTTTCACTAAAGCAGAGTGTGTTTCTTGTAAGGCGAGCTAGCGTTTGTTTCCCAGTCCTAAATGGAGTTGAATCACATGCAGTTTTTGGTCCTACGACCAAGAGATGTTTTCTGGTAAGGAACGTCACTATTGCACTCCCATTGCCATACACAGTGCAAATAGCACTCACGTCTGTTCCCAGCAAGAACAGTGTATTGGACTGAAGAGGAGCTACTGTTCTTGTCAGTTTCCAAAGCGGAGTTGAACTAGATATGGCCCGTGTGTGTAGGAATAACAATTCTTTTGTTCTGAGCAAGCTCACTGTTCAGACCCCATAGGAAACACAGTCGAGTAGATCACTATGCTTTTCTCAAAAGCAGAGTGTGTTTCTTGTAAGGCGAGCTAACGATTGTTTCGAAGTCCAAAATGGAGTTGAATCCCATGCAGTTTCTGGTCCTACCAGCAAGAGTTCTTTTCTGGTAAGAAGAGTCACTATTGTGCTCCCATTGTCATACACAAGGCAAATAGCACTGGCGTCTAATCCCAGCAAGTACAGTGTATTGCACTGAAGAGGATCTACCTTTCTTGTCAGTTTCCTAAGCAGAGTTGAATTAGATATGGCCCGTGTGTGTAGGAAGCACAGTTCTTTTGTTCTGAGCAAGCTCACTGTTCGGACCCCATAGGAAACACAGTAGAGTAGAAGAGTGCTCTTTTCTCAAAAGCAGAGTGTGTTTCTTGTAAGGCAAGCTAGCATTTGTTTCCCTGTCCTAAATGGAGTTGAATCACATCCTGTTTTTGGTCTTACGAGCAAGAGTTGTTTTCTGGTAAGGAAAGTCACTATTGCACTCCCATTTCCAGACACAGTGCAAATAGCACTCACGTCTGTTCCAAGCAAGTACAGTGTACTGGACTGAAGAGGAGCTACTGTTCTTGTCAGTTTCCTAAGTAGAGTTGAACCAGATATGGCCCGTGTGTGTAGGAAGCACAGTTCTTTTGTTCGGAGCAAGCTCACTGTTCGGATCCCATTGGATACACAGTAGAGTAGAAGAGTGCTCTTTTCTCAAAAGCAGAGTGTGTTTCTTGTAAGGCGAACTAGCGTTTGTTTCCCAGTCCTAAATCGAGTTGAATCACATGCAGTTTCTTGTCCTATGAGCAAGAGTTGTTTTCTGGTAAGAAGAGTCACTATTGCGCTCCCATTGTCATACACAGGGCAAATAGCACTTGCGTCTGTTCCCAGCATGTACAGTGTATTGGACTGAAGAGGAGCTACTGTTCTTGTCAGTTTCCTAAGCAGAATTGAACTAGATATGGCCGTATTTGTAGGAAGCACAGTTCTTTGTTCTGAGCAAACTCACTGTTCTGGCCATATAGAAAACACAGTAGAGTAGAAGAGTGCTCTTTTCTCAAAAGCAGAGTGTGTTTCCTGTAAGGTGAGCTAGCGTTTGTTTCCGAGTCCTAAATGGAGTTGAATCAAATGCAGTTTTTGGTCCTACGAGCAAGAGTTGTTTTCTGGTAAGGAAAGTCATTATTGCACTCCATTGCCATACACAGTGCAAATAGCACTCGTGTCTGTTCCCAGCAAGTACAGTGAATTGGACTGAAGCGGAGCTAATGTTCTTGTCAGTTTACTAAGCACAGTTGAACTAGATATGGCCCATGTTTCTAGGAAGCACAGTTCTTTTGTTCTGAGCAAGCTCACTGTTCGGACCCCATAGGAAACACAGTCGAGTAGAAGACTGCTCTTTTCTCAAAATCAGAGTGTCTTTCTTGTAAGGTGAGCTAGCGTTTGTTTCCCAGTCCTAAATGGAGTTGAATTACATCCAGTTTTTGGTCCTATGAGCAAGAGTTGTTTTCTGGTAAGGAAAGTCACTATTGTGCTCCCATTGCCATACACAGTGCAAATAGCACTCGCTTCTGTTCCCAGAGAGTACAGTGTGTTGGACTGAAAAGGAGCTACTGTTCTTGTCAGTTTCCTAAGCAGAGTTGAACTAGATATGGCCCGTGTGTGGAGGAAGCACAGTTCTGTTGTCTGAGCAAGCTAACTGTTCAGTCCCATAGGATACAAAGTAGAGTAGAAGAGTGCTCTTTTCTCAAAAGCAGAGTGTGTTTCTTGTAAGGCGAGCTAGCGTTTGTTTCCCAGTCCTAAATCGAGTTGAATCACATGCAGTTTCTTGTCCTACGAGCAAGAGTTGTTTTCTGGTAAGAAGAGTCACTATTGCGCTCCCATTTTCATACACAGGGCAAATAGCACTTGCGTCTGTTCCCAGCATGTACAGTGTACTGGACTGAAGAGGATCTACTGTTCTTGTCAGTTTCCTAAGCAGAACTGAACTAGATATGGCCGTATTTGTAGAAAGCACAGTTCTTTTCTTCTGAGCAAACTCACTGTTCTGGCCCTATAGGAAACACAGTAGAGTAGAAGAGTGCTCTTTTCTCAAAAGCAGAGTGTGTTTCTGGTAAGGCGAGCTAGCGTTTGTTTCCCAGTCCTAAATGGAGTTGAATCACATGCAGTTTTTGGTTCTACGAGCAAGAGTTGTTTTCTGGTAAGGAAAGTGTCTATTGTGCTCCCATTTCCATACACAGTGCAAATAGCACTCGCTTCTGTTCCCAGCAAGTACAGTGTATTGGACTGAAGCGGATCTACTGTTCTTGTCAGTTTCCTAAGCAGAGTTGAACTAGATATGGCCCCTGTGTGTAGGAAGCACAGTTCTTTTGTTCTGAGAATGCTTACTGTTCTGGCCCTATAGGAAACACAGTAGAGTAGAAGAGTGCTCTTTTCTCAAAAGCAGAGTGTGTTTCTTGTAAGGCGAGCTAGCGTTTGTTTCCCAATCCTAAATGGAAATGAATCACATGCAGTTTCTGGTCCTACAAGCAAGAGTTGTTTTCTGGTAAGAAGAGTCACTATTGCGCTCCCATTGTAATACTAGGGCAAATAGCACTGGCGTTTGTTCCCAGCATGTACAGTGTATTGGACTGAAGAGGAGCTACTGTTCATGTCAGTTTCCTAAGCAGAGTTGAACTAGATATGGCCCGTGTGTGTAGGAAGCACAGTTCTTTTGTTCTGAGAATCCTCACTGTTCGGACACCATAGGAAACACAGTAGAGTAGAAGAGTGCTCTTTTCTCTAAAGCAGAGTGTGTTTCTTGTAAGGCGAGCTAGCGTTTGTTTCCCAGTCCTAAATGGAGTTGAATCACATGCAGTTTCTGGTCCTACGAGCAAGAGTTGTTTTCTGGTAAGAAGAGTCACTATTGCGCTCCCATTGTGGTACTAGGGCAAATAGCACTGGCGTCTTCCCAGCATGTAGGGTATTGGACTGAAGAGGATCTACTGTTCTTGTCAGTTTCCTAAGCAGAATTGAACTAGATATGGCCGTGTGTGTAGGAAGCACAGTTCTTTTGTTCTGAGAAATCTCACTGTTCTGGCCCTACAGGAAACAAAGTAGAGTAGAAGAGTGATGTTTTCGAAAAAGCAGAGTGTGTTTCTTGTAAGGCGAGCTAGCGTTTGTTTACGAGTCCTAAATGGAGTTGAATCACATGCAGTTACTTGTCCTACGAGCAAGAGTAGTTTATTGTTAAGAAGAGTCCCTATTGCGCTCCCACTATCATACACAGGGCAAATAGCACTGTCGTCGTTTCCCAGCATGTACAGTGTATTGGACTGAAGAGGATCTACTGTTCTTGTCAGTTTCCTAAGCAGAATTGAACTAGATAAGGCGGTATTTGTAGGAAGCACAATTCTTTTGTTCTGAGCAAACTCACTGTTCTGGCCCTATAGGAAACAAAGTAGAGTAGAAGAGTCCTCTTTTCTCAAAAGCAGAGTGTGTTTCTTGTAAGGCGAGCTAGCGTTTGTTTCCCAGTCCTAAATGGAGTTGAATCACATGCAGTTTCTTGTCCTAAGAGCAAGAGTTGTTTTCTGGTAAGGAAAGTCACTATTGTGCTCCCATTGCATACACAGTGCAAATAGCACTCTCGTCTGTTCCCAGCAAGTACAGTGTATTGGACTGAAGCGGAGCTACTGTTCTTGTCAGTTTCCTAAGCAGAGTTGAACTAGATATGGCCCATGTGTATGGGAAGCACAGTTCTTTTGTTCTGAGCAAGCTCACTGTTCGGATCCAATAGGATACACAGTAGAGTAGAAGAGTGCTCTTTTCTCAAAGGCAGAGTGTGTTCCTTGTAAGGCGAGCTAGCGTTTGTTTCCCAGTCCGAAATGGAGTTGAATCTCATGCAGTTTCTTGTCCTACGAGCAAGAGTTGCTTTCTGGTAAGAAGAGTCACTATTGTGCTCCCATTGCCATACACAGTGCAAATAGCACTCGCGTCTCTTCCCAGCAAGTACAGTGTATTGGACTGAAGCGGAGCTACTGTTCTTGTCAGTTTCCTAAGCAGAGTTGAACTAGATATGGCCCATGTGTATAGGAAGCACAGTTCTTTTATTCTGAGCAAGCTCACTGTTCGGATTCCATAGGATACACAGTAGAGAAGAAGAGTGCTCTTCTCTCCAAAGCAGAGTGTGTTTCTTGTAAGGCGAGCTAGCATTTGTTTCCCAGTCCTAAATGGAGTTGAATCACATGCAGTTTCTTGTCCTACGAGCAAGAGTTGTTTTCTGGTAAGAAGAGACACTATTGCGCTCCCATTGTCATACACAGGGCAAATAGCACTGGCGTCTGTTCCCAGCATGTACAGTGTATTGGACTGAAGAGGACCTACTGTTCTTGTCACTTTCCTAAGCCGAATTGAACTAGATAAGGCGGTATTTGTAGGAAGCACAGTTCTTTTTTTCTGAGCAAACTCACTGTTCTGGCCCTATAGGAAACACAGTAGAGTAGAAGAGTGCTCTTTTCTGAAAAGCAGAGTGTGTTTCTTGTAAGGCGAGCTAGCGTTTGTTTCCCAGTCCTAAATGGAGTTGAATCACATGCAGTTTCTTGTCCTACGAGCAAGAGTTGTTTTCTGGTAAGGAAAGTCACTATTGCTCTCCCATTGCCATACACAGCGCAAATATCATTCGCGTCTGTTCCCAGCAAGTACAGTGTATTGGACTAAAGCGGAGCTACTGTTCTTGTCAGTTTCCAAAGCGGAGTTGAACTAGATATGGCCCATGTGTGTAGGAAGCACAGTTCTTTTGTTCTGAGAATGCTCACAGTTCTGGCCTTATAGGAAAGACATTAGAGTAGAAGAGTTCTCTTTTCTCAAAAGCAGAGTGTGTTTCTTGTAAGGCGAGCTAGCGTTTGTTTCCCAGTCCTAAATGGAGTTGAATCACATGCAGTTTCTGGTCCTATGTGTAAGAGTTGTTTCCTGGTAAGAAGAGTCACTATTGCGCTCCCATTGTCATAAACAGGGCAAATAGCACTGGCATCTATTCCCAGCAAGTACAGTGTATTGGACTGAAGAGGATCTACTGTTCTTGTCAGTTTCCTAAGCATAATTGAACTAGATATGGCCCATGTGTGTAGGAAGCACAGTTCATTTGTTCTGAGCAAGCTAACTGTTTTGGCCTTATAGGAAACACAGTAGAGTAGAAGAGTGATCATTTTTCAAAAGCAGAGTGTGTTTCTTGTAAGGCGAGCTAGCGTTTGTTTCCCAGTCCTAAATGGAGTTGAATCACATGCAGTTTTTGGCCCTACGAGCAAGAGTTGTTTTCTGGTAAGGAAAGTCACTATTGTGCTCCCATTGGTATACACAGTGCAAATAGCACTCGCGTCTGTTCCCAGCAAGTACAGTGTATTGGAATGAAGAGAAGGTACTGTTCTTGTCAGTTAATGAAGCAGAGTTGAACTAGATATGACCCGTGTTTGTAGGAAGCACAGTTCTTTTGTTCTGAGCAAGCTCACTGTTCGGACCCCATAGGAAACACAGTAGAGTAGAAGACTGCTCTTTTCTCCAAAGCAGAGTGTGTTTCTTGTAAGGTGAGCTAGCTTTTGTTTCCCAACCCTAAATGGAGTTGAATCACATGCAGTTTCTTGTCCTATGAGCCAGAGTTGTTTTCTGGTAAGCAGAGTCACTATTGTGCTCCCATAGCCATACACAGTGCAAATAGCACTCGCGTCTGTTCCCAGCAAGTACAGTGTATTGGACTGAAGCGGAGCTACTGTTCTTGTCAGTTTCCAAAGCAGAGTTGAACTAGATATGGCCCGTGTGTGTTGGAAAAACAGTTCTTTTGTTCTGAGCAAGCTCACTGTTCGGACCCCATAGAAAACACAGTGGAGTAGAAGAGTGCACTTTTCTCAAAAGCAGAGTGTGTTTCTTGTAAGGCGAGCTAGCGTTTGTTTCCCAGTCCTAAATCGAGTTGAATCACATGCAGTTTCTTGTCCTACGAGCAAGAGTTGTTTTCTGGTAAGAAGAGTCACTATTGCGCTCCCATTGTCATACATTGGGCAAATAGCACTGGCGTCTGTTCCCAGCATGTACAGTATATTGGACTGAAGAGGATCTACTGTTCTTGTCAGTTTCCTAAGCAGAATTGAACTAGATATGGCCGTATTTGTAGGAAGCACAGTTCTTTTGTTCTGAGCAAGCTCTTTGTTCGGACCCCATAGGAAACACAGTCGAGGAGAAGAGCGCTTTTTTCTCAAAATCAGAGTGTCTTTCTTGTAAGGCGAGCTAGCGTTTGTTTCCCATTCCTAAATGGAGTTGAATCACATCCAGTTTTTGGTCCTACGAGCAAGAGTTGTTTTCTGGTAAGGAAAGTCACTATTGTGCTCCCATTGCCATACACAGTGCAAAGAGCACTCTCGTCTGTTCCCAGCAAGTACCGTGTATTGGACTGAAAAGGAGCTACTGTTCTTGTCAGTTTCCTAAGCAGAGTTGAACTAGATATGGCCCATGTGTGTAGCAAGCACAGTTCTTTTGTTCTGAGCAAGCTAACTGTTCGGACACCATAGGAAACACAGTAGAGTAGAAGAGTGCTCTTTTCTCAAAAGCAGAGTATGTTTCTTGTAAGGCGAGCTAGCGTTTGTTTCCCAATCCTAAATGGAGTTGAATCACATGCAGTTTCTGGTCCTACGAGCAAGAGTTTTTTTCTGGTAAGAAGAGTCACTATTGTGCTCCCATTGTCATACACAGGGCAAATAGCACTGGCATCTGTTCCCAGCATGTACAGTGTTTCGGACTGAAGAGGATCTACTGTTCTTGTCAGTTTCCTAAGCAGAGTTGAACTAGATATGGCCCGTGTATGTAGGAATCTCAGTTCTTTTGTTCTGAGCAAGCTCACTGTTCGGACCCATTGGATACAAAGTAGAGTAGAAGAGTGCTCTTTTCTCAAAAGCAGAGTGTGTTTCTTGTAAGGCGAGCTAGCGTTTGTTTCCCAGTCTTAATGGAGTTGAATCACATGCAGTTTCTTGTCCTATGAGCAAGAGTAGTTTTCTGGGAAGAAGAGTCACTATTGCGTTCCCATTGTCATACAAAGGGCAAATAGCACTGATGTCTGTTCCCACCATGTACAGTGTATTGGACTGAAGAGGATCTACTGTTCTTGTCAGTTTCCTAAGCAGAATTGAACTAGATATGGCCGTATTTGTATGAAGCACATTTATTTTGTTCTGAGCAAGCTCAGTGTTCTGGCCCTATAGGAAACACAGTAGAGTAGAAGAGTGCTCTTTTCTCAAAAGCAGAGTGTGTTTTTTGTAAGGCGAGCTAGCGTTTGTTTCCCAGTCCTAAATGGAGTTGAATCACATGCAGTTTCTTGTCCTACGAGCAAGAGTTGTTTTCTGGTAAGAAGAGTCACTATTGAGCTCCCCTTGTCATGCACAGTGCAAATAGCACTCGCGTCTGTTCCCAGCAAGTACAGTGTATTGGACTAAAGGGGAGCTATTGTTCTTGTCAGTTTCCTTAGCAGAGTTGAACTAGATATGGCCCGTGTGTGTAGGAAGCACAGTTCTTTTGTTCTGAGCAAGCTCACTGTGAGGACCCCATAGGAAACACAGTAGAGTAGAAGAGTGCTCTTTTCTCAAAAGCAGAGTGTGTTTCTTGTAAGGTGAGCTAGCGTTTGTTTCCCAATCCTAAATGGAGATGAATCACATGCAGATTCTCGTCCTACGAGCAAGAGTTGTTTTCTGGTAAGAAGAGTCACTATTGCGCTCCCATTGTCATACACAGGGCAATTAGCACTGGCGTCTGTTCCCAGCATGTACAGTGTATTGGACTGAAGAAGATCTACTGTTCTTGTCAGTTTCCTAAGCAGAATTGAAATAGATATGGCCGTGTGTGTAGGAAGCACAGTTTTTTGTTCTGAGCAAGCTCACTGTTCTGGCCCTATAGGAAACAAAGTAGAGTAGAAGAGTGATGGTTTCGAAAAAGCAGAGTGTCTTTCTTGTAAGACGAGCTAGCGTTTGTTTCCCAGTCCTAAATGGAGTTGAATCACATGCAGTTTCTGGTCCTATGATCAAGAGTTGTTTTCTGGTAAGGAAAGTCACTATTGCGCTCCCATTGCCATACACAGTGAAAATAGCACTCGTGTCTGTTCCCAGCAAGTGCAGTGTATTGGACTGAAGAAGAGCTACTGTTCTTGTCAGTTTCCTAAGCAGAGTTGATCTAGATATTGCCCATGTGTGTAGGAAACACAGTTCTTTTGTTCTGAGCAAGCTCTCTGTACGCACCTCATAAGAAACACAGTAGAGTAGAAGACTGCTCTTTTCTCAAAAGCAGAGTGTGTTTCTTGTAAGGCGAGCTAGCGTTTGTTTCCCAATCCTAAATGGAGATGAATCACATGCAGTTGCTTGTCCTTCAAGTAAGAGATGTTTTCTAGTAAGAAGAGTCACTATTGCGCTCCCATTGTCATACACAGGGCAAATAGCACTGGCGTCTGTTCCTAGCACGTACAGTGTATTGGACTGAAGAGCATCTACTGTTCTTCTCAGTTTCCTAAGCAGAGTTGAACTAGATATGGCCCGTGTGTGTAGGAAGCACAGTTCTTTTGTTCTGAGATTGCTCACTGTTCCAGCCTTATAGGAAAGACATTAGAGTAGAAGAGTGCTCCTTTCTCAAAAGCAGAGTGTGTTTCTTGTAAGTCAAGCTAGCGTTTGTTTCCAAGTCCTAAATGGAGTTGAATCACATGCAGTTTCTGGTCCTATGAGCAAGAGTTGTTATCTGGTAAGAAGAGTCACTATTGCGCTTCCATTGTCATAAACGGGGCAAATAGCACTGGCATCTGTTCCCACCAAGTACAGTGTATTGGAATGAAGAGGAGCTGCTGTTCTTGTCAGTTTCCTAAGCATAATTGAACTAGATATGGCCCGTGTGTGTAGGAAGCACAGTTCTTTTGTTCTGAGCAAGCTTACTGTTCGGACCCCATAGGAAACACAGTAGAGTAGAGGAGTGCTCCTTTCTCAAAAGCAGAGTGTGTTTCTTGTAAGGCAAGCTAGCATTTGTTTCCCAGTCCTAAATGGAGTTGAATCACATCCTGTTTTTGGTCCTACGAGCAAGAGTTGTTTTCTGGTAATAAAGTCACTGTTGCGCTCCCATTGCCATACACAGTATAAATAGCACTCCCATCTGTTCCCAGCAAGTACAGTGTATTGGACTGAAGCGGAGCTACTGTTCTTGTCAGTTTCCTAAGCAGAGTTGAACTAGATATGGCCCATGTGTGTAGGAAACACAGTTCTTTTGTTCTGAGCAAGCTCACTGTACGGACCCCATAAGAAACACAGTAGAGTAGAAGACTGCTCTTTTCTCAAAAGCAGAGTGTGTTTCTTGTAAGGCGAGCTAGCATTTGTTTCCCAATCCTAAATGGAGATGAATCACATGCAGTTTCTTGTCCTACGAGTAAGAGATGTTTTCGGTAAGAAGAGTCACTATTGCGCTACCATTGTCATACACAGGGCAAATAGCACTGGCGTCTGTTCCCAGCATATACAGAGTATTGGACTGAAGAGCAACTACTGTTCTTGTCAGTTTCCTAAGCAGAGTTGAACTAGATATGGCCCGTGTGTGCTAGGAAGCACAGTTCTTTTGTTCTGAGAATGCTCACTGTTCTGGCCTTATAGGAAAGGCATTAGAGTAGAAGAGTGCTCCTTTCTCAAAAGCAGAGTGTGTTTCTTGTAAGTCAAGCTAGCATTTGTTTCCCAGTTCTAAATGGAGTTGAATCACATCAGTTTCTGGTCCTACGAGCAAGAGTTGTTTTCTGGTAAGAAGAGTCACTATTGCGCTCCCATTGTCATAAACGGGGCAAATAGCACTGGCATCTGTGTACAGATGTATTGGACTGAAGAGGATCTGCTCTTCTTGTCAGTTTCCTAAGCATAATTGAACTAGATATGGCCCGTGTGTGCAGGAAGCACAGTTCTTTTGTTCTGAGCAAGCTCACTCTTCGGACCCCATAGGAAACACAGTAGAGTAGAGGAGTGCTCTTTTCTCAAAAGCAGAGTGTGTTTCTTGTAAGGTGAGCTAGTATTTGTTTCCCAATCAGAAATGGAGTTGAATCCCATGCAGTTTCTGGTCCTACGAGCAAGAGTTTTTTTCTGATAAGAAGAGTCACTACTGCACTCCTATTGCCATACACAGTGCAAATAGAACGCGAGTCTGTTCCCAGCTAGTACAGTGTATTGGACTGAAGAGGAGCTACCCTTCTTGTCAGTTTCCTAATTAGAGTTGAACTAGATATGGCCCGTGTGTGTAGGAAACACAGTTCTTTTGTTCTGAGCAAGCTCACTGTTCAGACCCCATAGGAAACACAGTAGAGTAGAAGAGTGCTCTTTTTTCAAAAGCTGAGTGTGGTTCTTGTAAGGCAAGCTAGCATTTGTTTCCCAGTCCTAAATGGAGTTGAATCACATCCTGTTTTTGGTCCTACGAGCAAGAGATGTTTTCTGGTAAGGAAAGTAACTATTGCACTCCCATTGCCATACACAGTGCAAATAGCACTCGCGTCTGTTCCCAGCATGTACAGTTTATTGGACTGAAGCGGAGCTACTGTTCTTGTCAGTTTCCTAAGTAGAGTTGAACTAGATATGGCCCCTGTGTGTAGGAAGCACATTTCTTTTGTTCTGAGCAAGCTCACTATTCCGACCCCATAGGAAACACAGTAGAATAGAAGAGTGCTCTTTTCTCAAAATCAGAGTGTCTTTCTTGTAATGTGAGCTAGTGTTTGTTTCCCAGTCAAAAATGGAGTTGAATCCCATGCAGTTTCTGGTCCTATGAGCAAGAGTTGTTTTCTGATAAGAAGAGTCACTATTGTGCTCCTATTGCCATACACAGTGCAAATAGCACTCGCATCTGTTCCCAGCTAGTACAGTGTATTGGACTCTAAAGGAGCTACCGTTCTTGTCAGTTTCCTAAGCAGAGTTGAACTAGATATGGCCCCTGTGTGTAGGAAGCACAGTTCTTTTTTTCTGAGCAAGCTCACTGTTGGGACCCCATAGGAAAGACAGTAGAGTAGAAGAGTGCTCTTTTCTCAAAAGCAGAGTGTGTTTCTTGTAAGACGAGCTAGCGTTTGTTTCCCAGTCATAAATGGAGTTGAATCACATGCAGTTTCTTGTCCTACGAGCAAGAGTTGTTTTCTGGTAAGAAGAGTCACTATTGTGCTCCCATTGTCATACACAGGGCAAATAGCACTAGCGTCTGTTCCCAGCAGGTACAGTGTATTGGACTGAAGAGGATCTACTGTTCTTGTCAGTTTCCTAAGCAGAATTGAACTAGATATGGCCGTATTTGTAGGAAGCACAGTTCTTTTGTTCTGAGCAAACTCACTGTTCTGGCCATATAGGAAACACAGTAGAGTAGAAGAGTGCTCTTTTCTCAAAAGCAGAGAGTGTTTCTTGTAAGGTGAGCTAGCGTTTTTTTCCCAGTCCTAAATGGAGTTGAATCACATGCTGTTTTTGGTCCTACGAGCAAGAGTTGTTTTCTGGTAAGGAAAGTCACTATTGCGCTCCCATTGCCATACACAGTGCAAATAGCACTCCTGTCTGTTCCCAGCAAGTACAGTGTATTGGACTGAAGCGGAGCTACTGTTCTTGTCAGTTTCCTAAGCAGAGTTGAACTAGATATGGCCCCTGTGTGTAGGAAGCACAATTCTTTTGTTCTGAGAATGCTCACTGTTCTGGCCCTATAGGAAACACAGTAGAGTAGAAGAGTGCTCTTTTCTCAAAAGCAGAGTGTGTTTCTTGTAAGGCGAGCTAGCGATTGTTTCCCAATCCTAAATGGAGATGAATCACATGCAGTTTCTGGTCCTACGAGCAAGAGTTGTTTTCTGGTAAGAAGAGTCACTATTGTGCTCCCATTGTCATACACAGGGCAAATAGCACTGGCGTCTGTTCCCAGCATGTCCAGTGTATTGGACTGAAGAGGATCTACTGTTCTTGTCAGTTTCCTAAGCAGAATTGAATTAGATATGGCCGTATTTGTAGGAAGCACAGTTCTTTTGTTCTGAGCAAACTCAGTGTTCTGGCCCTATAGGAAACACAGGAGAGTAGAAGACTGCTCTTTTCTCAAAAGCAGAGTGTGTTTCTGTTCGGCGAGCTAGCGTTTGTTTCCCAGTCCTAAATGGAGTTGAATCACATGCAGTTTTTGTTCCTACGAGCAAGAGTTGTTTTCTGGTAAGGAAAGTCAGTATTGTGCTCCCATTGCCATACACAGTGTATATAGCACTCGCGTCTGTTCCCAGCAAGTACAGTGTATTGGACTGAAGCGGAGCTACTGTTCTTGTCAGTTTCCTAAGCAGAGTTGAACTAGATATGGCCCGTGTGTGTAGGAAGCACAGTTCTTTTGTTCTGAGCAAGCTCACTGTTCGGATCCCATAGGATACACAGTAGAGTAGAAGAGTGCTCTTTTCTCCAAAGCAGACTGTGTTTCTTGTAAGGTGAGCTAGCATTTGTTTCCCAGTCTAAATGGAGTTGAATCACATGCAGTTTCTTGTCCTACGAGCAAGAGTTGTTTTCTGGTAAGAAGAGTCACTATTGCGCTCCCATTGTCATACACAGTACAAATAGCACTCGCATCTGTTCCCAACAAGTACACTGTATTGGACTGAAGAGGAGCTACTGTTCTTGTCAGTTTCCAAAGCAGAGTTGAACTAGATATGGCCCATGTGTGTAGGAAACACAGTTCTTTTGTTCTGAGCATGCTCACTGTTCGGACCCCATAGGAAACACAGTAGAGTAGAAGACTGCTCTTTTCACAAAAGCAGAGTGTGTTTCTTGTAAAGCGAGCTAGCGTTTGTTTCCCAGTCCTAAGTGCGCTCCTCTTCAGTCCAATACACTGTAATTGCTGGGAACATACGCGAGTGCTCTTTGCACTGTGTACAGCAATGGGAGCGCAATAGTGACTCTTCTTACCAGAAAACAACTTTTGCTCGTAGGACCAGAAACTGAATGTCATTCAACTCCATTTAGGACTGGGTAACAAACACCAGCTCGCCTTACAAGTAACACACTCTGCTTTTGAGAAAAGAGCAATCTTCTACTCTACTGTGTTTCCTTTAGGGCCAGAACAGTGAGCTTTCTCAGAACAAAAGAACTGTGCTTCCTGCACACACACGGGGGATATCTAGTTCAACTCTGCTTAGGAAACTGACAAGAACAGTATCTCCTCTTCAGTCCAATACACTGTACTTGCTGGGAACAGACGCGAGTGCTATTAGCACTGTGTACAGCAATGGGAGCGCAATAGTGACTCTTCTTACCAGAAAACAATTCTGGCTCTTAGGACAAGAAACTGCATGTGATTCAACTCAACTTAGGACTGGGAAACAAAGGCTATACTGCCTTACACGAAACAAGCTCTGCTTTTGAGATAAGGGCACACTTCTACTCTACTGTGTTTCCTATGGGGTCCGAACAGTGAGCTTGCTCAGAACAAAAGAACTGTGCTTCCTACACACACGGGCCATATCTAGTTCAATTCTGCTTAGGAAACTGACAAGAACAGTAGATCCCCTTCAGTCCAGTACACTGTACTTGCTGTGAAAAGACGCCAGTGCTATTTGCACTGTGTATGACAATGGGAGCACAAAAGTGACTCTTGTTACCACAAAACAACTCTTGCTCCTAGGACCACAAACTGCATGGGACTCAACTCCTTTTAGAACTGGGAAACAAACGATAGCTTGCCTTACAAGAAACACACTCTGCTTTTGAGAAAAGAACACTCTTCTACTCTACTGTGTTTCCTATAGGGCCAGAACAGTGAGCTAGCTCAGAACAAAATAATGTGCTTCATACACACACGGGCCATATCTAGTTCAACTCTGCATAGGAAACTGACAAGAACAGTAGCTCTTCTTAAGTCCAATACACTGTACTTGCTGGGAACAGACGCCAGTGCTATTTGCACTGTGTATGACAATGGGAGCGCAATAGTGACTCCTCTAACCACAAAACAACTCTTGCTCGTAAGACCAGAAACTGCAAGTGATTCAACTCCATTTAGGACTGGGAAATAAACGCTAGCTTGCCTTACAAGAAACACACTCTGCTTTTGAGAAAAGAGCACTCTTCAACTCTACTATGTTTCCTATTGTGTCCTAACAGTGAGCTCGCTCAGAACAAAAGAACTGTGCTTCCTATACACATGGGCCATATCTAGTTGAACTGTGCTTAGGAAACTGACAAGAACAAGAGCTCCTCTTCAGTCCAATACACTGTACTTGCTGGGAACAGACGCGAGTGCTGTTTGCACTGTGTAATGCAATGGGTACGCAATAGTGACTTCCCTTACCAGAAAACAACTCTTGCTCGTAGGACCCAAAACTGCATGTTATTCAACTCCATTTATGACTAGGAAATAAACGCTAGCTCGCCTTACAAGAAACACACTCTGCTTTTGAGAAAAGAGCACTCTTCTCCTCTTGTGTTTCCTATAGGGCCAGAAGAGTGAGCTTGCTCAGAACAAAAGAACTGTGCTTCCTACACACACGGGCCATATCTAGTTCAACTCTGCTTAGGAAACTGACAAGAACAGTAGCTCTTCTTCAGTCCAATACACTGTACTTGCTGGGAACAGACGCGAGTGCTATTTACGCTGTATACAGCAATGGGAGCACAATAGTGTCTCTTCTTACCAGAAAACAACTCTTGCTCTTAGGACCAGAAACTGCATGTGATTCAACGTCACTTAGGACTGGGAAACAAACACTGGCTCGCCTTACAAGAAACAAGCTCTGCTTTTGAGAAAAGAGCACTCTTCTACTCTACTGTGTTTCCTATAGGGAAGTTGATTGAGCTTGCTCATAACAAAAGAATTGTGCTTCCGACACACACGGGCCATATCTAGTTCAACTCTGCTTAGGAAACTGACAAGAACAGTAGCTCCTCTTCAGTCCAAAACAATGTACTTGCTGGGAACAGACGCCAGTGCTATTTGCCCTGTGTATGACAATGGGAGCACAATAGTGACTCTTCTTCCCACAAAACAACTCTAGCTCTTAGGAGCAGAAACTGCATGTGATTAAACTCCATTTAGGACTGGGAAACAAATGCTAGCTCGCCTTACAAGAAACACACTCTGCTTTTGAGAAAAGAGCACTCTTCTACTCTACTGTGTTTCCAATAGGGCCTGAATAGTGAGCTTGTTCAGAACAAAAGAAGCGTGCTTCCTACACACACGGGCTATATCTAGTTCAACTCTGCTTAGGAAACTGACAAGAACAGTAGCTCCTCTTCAGTGCAATACACTGTACATGCTGGGAACAGATGCCAGTGCTATTTGCCCTGTGTATGATAATGGGAGCGCAATAGTGACTCTTCTTACAAGAAAACAACTCTTGCTCATAGGAACAAAAACTGCATGTGATTCAACTCCATTTAGGACTGGGAAACAAAAGCTAGCTCGCCTTACAAGAAACACACATTGCTCTTGAGAAAAGAGCACTCTTCTACTCTACTGTGTTTCCTGTAGCGCCAGAACAGTGAGCTTTTTCAGAACAAAAGAACTGTGCTTCCTACACACACGGGCCATATCTAGTTCAATTCTGCTTAGGAAACTGACAAGAACAGTAGATCCTCTTCAGTCCAATACACTGTACATTCTGGGAACAGACGCCAGTGGTATTTGCACTGTGTACGGCAATGGGAGCACAATAGTGACACTTTTTACCACAAAACAACTCTTGCTCGTAGGAACAGAAACTGCATGTGATTCAACTCCATTTAGGACTGGGAAACAAACACCAGCTCACCTTACAAGAAACACACTCTGCTTTTGAGAAAAGAGCACTCTTCTACTCTACTGTGTTTCCTATAGGGCCAGAACAGTGAGCTTACTCAGAACAAAAGAACTGTGCTTCCTGCACACACGGGCCATATCTAGTTCAACTCTGCTTAGGAAACTGACTAGAACAGTAGCTCCTCTTCAGTCCAAAACACTGTACTTGCTGGGAACACACGCGAGTGTTATTGCACTGTGTAAAGCAATGGGAGTGCAATAGTGACTCTTCTTACCAGAAAACAATTCTGGCTCTTAGGACCAGAAACTGCATGAGATTCAACTAGACTTAGGACTGGGTAACAAACGCTATCTTGCCTTACACGAAACAAGCTCTGCTTTTGAGAAAAGGCACACTTCTACTCTACTGTGTTTCCTATGTGATCCGAACAGTGAGGTTGCTCAGAACAAAAGAACTGTGCTTCCAACACACACGGGCCATATCTAGTTCAACTCTGCTTAGGAAACTGACAAGAACAGTAGCTCTTCTTAAGTCCAATACACTGTACTTGCTGGGAACAGACGCGAGTGCTGTTTGCACTGTGTAATGCAATGGGTACGCAATAGTGACTTCCCTTACCAGAAAACAACTCTTGCTCGTAGGACCCAAAACTGCATGTTATTCAACTCCATTTATGACTAGGAAATAAACGCTAGCTCGCCTTACAAGAAACACACTCTGCTTTTGAGAAAAGAGCACTCTTCTCCTCTTGTGTTTCCTATAGGGCCAGAAGAGTGAGCTTGCTCAGAACAAAAGAACTGTGCTTCCTACACACACGGGCCATATCTAGTTCAACTCTGCTTAGGAAACTGACAAGAACAGTAGCTCTTCTTCAGTCCAATACACTGTACTTGCTGGGAACAGACGCGAGTGCTATTTACGCTGTATACAGCAATGGGAGCACAATAGTGTCTCTTCTTACCAGAAAACAACTCTTGCTCTTAGGACCAGAAACTGCATGTGATTCAACGTCACTTAGGACTGGGAAACAAACACTGGCTCGCCTTACAAGAAACAAGCTCTGCTTTTGAGAAAAGAGCACTCTTCTACTCTACTGTGTTTCCTATAGGGAAGTTGATTGAGCTTGCTCATAACAAAAGAATTGTGCTTCCGACACACACGGGCCATATCTAGTTCAACTCTGCTTAGGAAACTGACAAGAACAGTAGCTCCTCTTCAGTCCAAAACAATGTACTTGCTGGGAACAGACGCCAGTGCTATTTGCCCTGTGTATGACAATGGGAGCACAATAGTGACTCTTCTTCCCACAAAACAACTCTAGCTCTTAGGAGCAGAAACTGCATGTGATTCAACTCCATTTAGGACTGGGAAACAAATGCTAGCTCGCCTTACAAGAAACACACTCTGCTTTTGAGAAAAGAGCACTCTTCTACTCTACTGTGTTTCCAATAGGGCCTGAATAGTGAGCTTGTTCAGAACAAAAGAAGCGTGCTTCCTACACACACGGGCTATATCTAGTTCAACTCTGCTTAGGAAACTGACAAGAACAGTAGCTCCTCTTCAGTGCAATACACTGTACATGCTGGGAACAGATGCCAGTGCTATTTGCCCTGTGTATGATAATGGGAGCGCAATAGTGACTCTTCTTACAAGAAAACAACTCTTGCTCATAGGAACAAAAACTGCATGTGATTCAACTCCATTTAGGACTGGGAAACAAAAGCTAGCTCGCCTTACAAGAAACACACATTGCTCTTGAGAAAAGAGCACTCTTCTACTCTACTGTGTTTCCTGTAGCGCCAGAACAGTGAGCTTTTTCAGAACAAAAGAACTGTGCTTCCTACACACACGGGCCATATCTAGTTCAATTCTGCTTAGGAAACTGACAAGAACAGTAGATCCTCTTCAGTCCAATACACTGTACATTCTGGGAACAGACGCCAGTGGTATTTGCACTGTGTACGGCAATGGGAGCACAATAGTGACACTTTTTACCACAAAACAACTCTTGCTCGTAGGAACAGAAACTGCATGTGATTCAACTCCATTTATGACTGGGAAACAAACACCAGCTCACCTTACAAGAAACACACTCTGCTTTTGAGAAAAGAGCACTCTTCTACTCTACTGTGTTTCCTATAGGGCCAGAACAGTGAGCTTACTCAGAACAAAAGAACTGTGCTTCCTGCACACACGGGCCATATCTAGTTCAACTCTGCTTAGGAAACTGACTAGAACAGTAGCTCCTCTTCAGTCCAAAACACTGTACTTGCTGGGAACACACGCGAGTGTTATTGCACTGTGTAAAGCAATGGGAGTGCAATAGTGACTCTTCTTACCAGAAAACAATTCTGGCTCTTAGGACCAGAAACTGCATGAGATTCAACTAGACTTAGGACTGGGTAACAAACGCTATCTTGCCTTACACGAAACAAGCTCTGCTTTTGAGAAAAGGCACACTTCTACTCTACTGTGTTTCCTATGTGATCCGAACAGTGAGGTTGCTCAGAACAAAAGAACTGTGCTTCCAACACACACGGGCCATATCTAGTTCAACTCTGCTTAGGAAACTGACAAGAACAGTAGCTCTTCTTAAGTCCAATACACTGTACTTGCTGGGAACAGACGCCAGTGCTATTTCCACTGTGTATGACAATGGGAGCGCAATAGTGACTCCTCTAACCACAAAACAACTCTTGCTCGTAGGACCAGAAACTGCAAGTGATTCAACTCCATTTTGGACTGGGAAATAAACGCTAGCTTGCCTTACAAGAAACACACTCTGCTTTTGAGAAAAGAGCACTCTTCAACTCTACTATGTTTCCTATTGTGTCCGAACAGTGAGCTCGCTCAGAACAAAAGAACTGTGCTTCCTATACACACGGGCCATATCTAGTTGAACTGTGCTTAGGAAACTGACAAGAACAGTAGCTCCTCTTCAGTCCAAAACAATGTACTTGCTGGGAACAGATGCCAGTGCTTTGCACTTTGTATGACAATGGAAGCCCAATAGTGACTTTTCTTACCAGAAAAAACTCTTGCTTCTAGGACCAGAAACTGCATGTGACCAAATCCATTTAGGACTGGGAAGCAAACGCTAGCTCGCCTTACAAGAAACACACTCTGCTTTTGATAAAAGAGCACTCTTCTACTCTACTGTGTTTCCTATGGGGTCAGAACAGTGAGCATGCTCAGAACAAAAGAACTGTGCTTCCTATACATACGGGCCATATCTAGTTCAATTCTGCTTAGGAAACTGACAAGAACAGTAGATCCCCTTCAGTCCAATACACTGTACTTGCTGGGAATAGACGCGAGTGCTAATTGCACTGTGTTCGGCATTGGGAGCACAATAGTGACTCTTTTTACCAGAAAACAACTCTTGCTCGTAGGACCAGAAACTGCATGTGATTCAACTCCACTTAGGACTGGGAAACAAATGCTAGCTTGCCTTACAAGAAACAAGCTCTACTTTTGAGAAAAGGGCACACTTCTACTCTACTGTGTTTCCTATAGGGCCAGAACAGTGAGCTTGCTTAGAACAAAAGAACTGTGCTTCCTACACACGGGCCATATCTAGTTCAACTCTGCTTAGGAAACTGACAAGAACAGTAGATCCTCTTCAGTCCAATACACTGTACATGCTGGGAACAGACGCTAGTGCTATTTGCACTGTGTATGGCAAAAGGAGCACAATAGTGACTTTCCTTGCCAGAAAACAACTCTTGCTCGTAGGACCAGAAACTGCATGAGATTCAACTCCGTTTCTGACTGGGAAACAAACAAGAACCAGCCTTACAAGAAACACACTCTGCTTTTAAGAAAAGAGCACTCTTGTTCTCTACTATGTGTCCTATGGGTTCCGAACAGTGAGCTTGCTCTGAACAAAAGAACTGTGCTTCCTACGCACACGGGCCATATCTAGTTCAACTCTGCTTAGGAAACTGTCAAGAACAGTAGCTCCTCTTCAGTCCAATACACTGTACTTGCTGGGAACAGACGCAAGTGCTGTTTGCACTGTGTATGTCAATGGGAGTGCAATAGTGACTTTCCTTACCAGAAAACAACTCTTGCTCCTAGGACCAAAAACTGCATGTGATTCAACTCCATTTAGGACTGGGAAACAAACGCTAGCTCGCCTTACAAGAAACACACTCTGCTTTTGAGAAAAGAGCTGTCTTCTACTCTACTGTGTTTCCTATAGGGCCAGTACAGTGAGCTTGCTCAGAACAAAAGAACTGTACTTCCTACACAAATGGCTATATCCAGTTCAATTCTGCTTAGGAAACTGACAAGAACAGTAGCTCCTCTTCAGTCCAATACACTGTACTTGCTGGGAACAGAC
Organism: Peromyscus eremicus; assembly: GCF_949786415.1. Classification (NCBI taxonomy): domain Eukaryota; kingdom Metazoa; phylum Chordata; class Mammalia; order Rodentia; family Cricetidae; genus Peromyscus; species Peromyscus eremicus. The sequence continues at coordinate 35,411 of NW_026735191.1, read as the reverse complement.
GCGAGGGCTATTTGCACTCTGTATGGCAAAGGGAGTGCAATAGTGACTCTTCTTACCAGAAAACAACTCTTGCTCATAGGACCAGAAACTGCATGTGATTCAATTCCATTTAGGACTGGGAAACAAATGCTAGCTCGCCTTACAAGAAACACACTCTGCTTTTGAGAAAAGAGCACTCGTCTACTCTACTGTGTTTCCTATGGGGTTCGAACACTGAGCTTGCTCAGAACAAAAGAACTTTGCTTCCTACACACACGGGCCACATCTAGTTCAACTCTGCTTAGGAAACTGACAAGAACTGTAGCTCCTCTTCAGTCCAATACACTGTACTTGCTGGAAACAGAGTTGAGTGCTATTTGTACTGTGTATGGCAATGGGAACGCAATGGTGACTCTTCTTACCAGAAAACAACTCTTGCTCGTAGAACCAGAAACTGCATTTGATTCAACTCCATTTAGGACTAGGAAACAAACGCTAGCTCGCCTTACAAGAAACACACTCTGCTTTTGAGGAAAGAGCACTCTTCTACTCTACTGTATTTCCAATAGGGCCAGAACAGTGAGCTTGCTGAGTACAAAAGAACTGTGCTTCCTACACACATGTATCATATCTAGTTCAAGTCTGCTTAGGAACCTGACAAGAACAGTAGATCCTCTTCAGTCCAATACACTGTACATGCTGGGATCAGAAGCCAGTGCTATTTGCGCTGTGTATGACAATGGGAGCGCAATAGTGACTCTTCTTACCAGAAAACAACTCTCGCTTGTAGGCCCAAAAACTGCATGTGATTCAACTCCATTTAGGACTGGGAAACAAACGCTAGCTCGCCTTACAAGAAACACACTCTGCTTTTGAGAAAAGAGCACTCTTCTACTCTACTGTGTTTCCTATAGGGCCAGAACAGTGAGCTTGCTCAGAACAAAAGAACTGTGCTTCCTACACACACGGGCCATATCTAGTTCAACTCTGCTTAGGAAACTGACAAGAACAGTAGCTCCTCTTCAGTCTAATACATTGCACTTGCTGGGAACATACGCGAGTGCTATTTGCACTGTGTACAGCAATGGGAGCGCAATAGTTACTCTTCTTACCAGAAAACAACTCTTGCTTGTAGCACCAGAAACTGCATGTGATTCAACTCCATTTAGGACTGGGAAACAAATGCTAGCTCGCCTTACAAGAAACACACTCTTCTTCTTGAGTAAAGTACACTCTTCAATTCTACTGTGATTTCTATTGGGTCCGAACTGTGAGCTTGCTGAGAACAAAAGAACGGTGCTTCCTACACACTCGCTCCATATCTAATTCAACTCTGCTTAGGAAAATGACAAGAACATTAGCTCCTCTTCAGCCCAATACACTGTACTTGCTGGGAACAGATGCGAGTGCTATTTGCACTGTGTATGGCAATGGGAGCGCAATAGTGACTTTCCTTACCAGAAAACAACTCTTGCGTGTAGGACCAAAAACTGCATGTGATTCAACTCCATTTAGAACTTGGAAACAAACACTAGCTCGCCTTACAAGAAACACACTCTGCTTTTGAGAAAAGAGCACTCTTGTACTCTACTGTGTTTCCTGTGGGGTCAAAAGTGAGCTTTGTCAGAACAAAAGAAGTGTGCTTCCTACACACAAGGGCCATATCTAGTTCAACTCTGCTTAGGAAACTGACAAGAACAGTAGATCCTCTTCAGTCCAATACACTGTACTTACTGGAAACAGACGCCAGTGCTATTTGCCCTGTGTATGACAATGGGAGCGCAATAGTGACTCTTCTTACCACAAAACAACTCTTGCTCGTAGGACCAGAAACTGCATGTGATTCAATTCCATTTAGGATTGGGAAACAAACGCTAGCTCGCCTTACAAGAAACACACTCTGCTTTTGAGAATAGGGCCCACATCTTCTCTACTGTGTTTCCTATGGGGTCCGAACAGTGAGCTTGCTCAGAACAAAAGAACTGTGCTTCCTACACACACGGGCCATATCTAGTTCAACTCTGCTTAGGAAACTGACAAGAACAGTAGATCCTCTTCAGTCCAATACACTGTACTTGCTGGGAACAGACGCGAGTGCTATTTGCACTGTGTATGGCAATGGGAGCGCAATAGTGACTTTCCTTACCAGAAAACAACTTTTGTTCTTAGGACCTGAAACTGCATGTGATTCAACTCCATTTAGGACTGGGAAACAAACGCTAGCTCGCCTTTCAAGAAACACACTCTGCTTTTGAGGAAAGAGCACTCTTCTACTCTACTGTGTTTCCTATAGGGCCAGAACAGTGAGCTTGCTGAGTACAAAAGAACTGTGCTTCCTACACATATGGGCCATATCTAGCTCAACTCTGCTTAGGAACCGGACAAGAACAGTAGGTCCTCTTCAGTCCAATAAACTGTACATGCTGGGAACAGAAGCCAGTGCTATTTGCGCTGTGTATGACAATGGGAGCGCAATAGTGACTCTTCTTACCAGAAAACAACTCTTGCTTGTAGGACCAGAAACTGCATGTGTATTTCAACTCCATTTAGGACTGGGAAACATATGCTACCTCGCCTTACAAGAAACACACTCTGCTTTTGAGAAAAGAGCACTCTTCTACTCTACTGTGTTTCCTGTGGGGTTCAACAGTGAGGTGGTCAGAACAAAAGAAGTGTGCTTCCTACACACACGGGCCATATCTAGTTCAACTCTGCTTAGGAAACTGACAAGAACAGTAGCTCCTCTTCAGTCCAATACACTGTAATTGCTGGGAACAGACGCGAGGGCTATTTGCACTCTGTATGGCAAAGGGAGTGCAATAGTGACTCTTCTTACCAGAAAACAACTCTTGCTTGTAGGACCAGAAACTGCATGTGATTCAACTCCATTTAGGACTGGGAAACAAATGCTAGCTCGCCTTACAAGAAACACACTCTGCTTTTGAGAAAAGAGCACTCTTCTACTCTACTGTGTTTCCTATGGGTTTCGAACACTGAGCTTGCTGAGAACAAAAGAACTTTGCTTCCTACACACACGGGCCACATCTAGTTCAACTCTGCTTAGGAAACTGACAAGAACTGTAGCTCCTCTTCAGTCCAATACACTGTACTTGCTGGAAACAGAGGTGAGTGCTATTTGTACTGTGTATGGCAATGTGAACGCAATGGTGTCTCTTCTTACCAGAAAACAACTCTTGCTCGTAGAACCAGAAACTGCATTTGATTCAACTCCATTTAGGACTAGGAAACAAACGCTAGCTCGCGTTACAAGAAACACACTCTGCTTTTGAGAAAAGAGCACTCTTCTACTCTACTGTGTTTCCTATAGAGCCAGAACAGTGAGCTTGCTCAGAACAAAAGAACTGTGCTTCCTACACACACGGGCCATATCTAGTTCAATTCTGCTTAGGAAACTGACAAGAACAGTAGCTCCTCTTCAGTCCAAAACACTGTACTTGCTGGGAACAGACGCGAGTGCTATTTGCACTGTGTAAGGCAAAGGGAGCGCAATAGTGACTCTTCTTACCAGAAAACAACTCTAGCTCATAGGACCAGAAACTGCATGTGTATTTCAACTCCATTTAGGACTGGGAAACAAACGCTAGCTCGCCTTAATAGAAGCATACTATGCTTTTGAGAAAAGTGCACTCTTCTACCCTACTGTGTTTCCTATGGGGTTCGAACAGTGAGGTTGCTCAGAACAAAAGAACTGTGTTTCCTACACACACCAGCCATACCTAGTTCAACTCTGCTTAGGAAACTGACAAGAACAGTAGCTCCTCTTCAGTCCAATACACTGTACTTACTGGGAAAAGACGCGAGTGCTATTTGTACTGTGTATGGCAATGGGAGCGCAATAGTGACTCTTCTTACCAGAAAACTACTCTTGCTCATAGGACCAACAACTGCATTTGATTCAACTCCATTTAGGACTGGGAAACAAACGCTAGCTCGCCTTACAAGAAACACACTCTGCTTTTGAGAAAAGAGCACTGTTCTACTCTGCTGTGTTTCCTATAGGGCCAGAACAGTGAGCTTGCTCAGAATAAAAGAACTGTGCTTCCTACACACACGGTCCATATCTAGTTCAACTCTGCCTAGGAAACTGACAAGAACAGTAGCTCCTCTTCAGTCCAATACACTGTACTTACTGGGAAGAGACGCTAGTCCTATTTGTACTGTGTACGGCAATGGGAGCACAATAGTGACTCTTCTTACCAGAAAACAACTCTTGCTCTTAGAACCAGAAACTGCATTTGATTCAATCCACTTAGGACTGGGAAACAAACGCTAGCTCGCCTTACAAGAAACTCGCTCTGCTTTGGAGAATAGGGCACACATCTTCTCTACTGTGTTTCCTATGGGGTAAAAACAGTGAGCTTGCTCAAAACAATAGAATTGTGCTTCCTGCACACACGGGTCATATCTAGTTCAACTCTGCTTAGGAAACTGACAAGAACAGTAGATCTTCTTCAGTCCAATACACTGTACTTGCTGGGAACAGACGCGAGTGCTATTTGCACTGTGTATGGCAATGGGAGCGCAATAGTGACTTTCCTTACCAGAAAACAACTCTTGCTCATAGGAACTGAAACTGCATGTGATTCAACTCCATTTAGTACTGGGAAACAAACGCTAGCTCGCCTTACAAGAAACACACTCTGTTTTGAGAAAAGAGCACTCCTCTACTCTACTGTGTTTTCTGTGTGGTCCGAACAGTGAGCTTGCTCAGAACAAAAGAACTGTGCTTCCTACACACACGGGCCATATCTAGTTCAACTCTGCTTAGGAAACTGACAAGAACTGTAGCTCCTCTTCAGACCAATACACTGTACTTGCTGGAAACATACGCGAGTGCTATTTGTACTGTGTATGGCAATGGGAGCGCAATAGTGACTCTTCTTATCAGAAAACAACTCATGCTCGTAGGACCAGAAACTGCATGTGATTCAACTCCATTTAGGACTGAGAAACAAACGCCAGCTCGCCTTACAAGAAACACACTCTGCTTTTGAGAATAGGGCACACATCTCCTCTACTGTGTTTCCTGTGGGTTCCAAACATTGAACTTGCTCAGAACAAAAGAACTGTGCTTCCTACACATGGGTCATATCTAGTTCAACTCTGCTTAGAAAACTGACAAGAACAGTAGCTCCTCTTCAGACCAATATACTGTACTTGCTGGAAACAGACGCGAGTGCTATTTGTACTGTGTATGGCAATGGGAGCACAATAGTGACTCTTCTTACCAGAAAACAACTCTTGCTCGTAGGACCAGAAACTGCATGTGATTCAACTCCATTTAAAATTGGGAAACAAATGCCAGCTCGCCTTACAAGAAACACACTCTGCTTTTGAGAATAGGGCACACACCTACTCTACTGTGTTTCCTATGGGGTCCAAACAGTGAGCTTGCTCAGAACAAATGAAATGTGCTTCCTACAAACACGGGTCATATCTAGTCCAACTCTGATTAGGAAACTGACAAGAACAGTAGCTCCTCTTCAGTCCAATACACTATAATTGCTGGGAACAGACACAAGTGCTATTTGCACTGTGTATGACAATGGGAGCGCAATAGTCACTTTTCTTACCAGAAAAAACTTTTGCTTGTAGGACCAGAAACTGCATGTTATTCAAATCCATTTAGGACTGGGAAGCAAACGCTAGCTCGCCTTACAAGAAACACACTCTGCTTTTGAGAAAAGAGCACTCTTCTACTCTACTGTGTTTCCTATGGTGTCCGAACAGTGAGCATGCTCAGAACAAAAGAACTGTGCTTCCTATACACACGGGCCATATCTAGTTCAACTCTGCTTGGGAAAATGACAAGAACAGTAGATCCCCTTCAGTCCAATACACTGTACTTGCTGGGAATAGACGCGAGTGCTATTTGCACTGTGTACGGCATTGGGAGCGCAATAGTGACTCTTTTTACCAGAAAACAACTCTTGCTCGTAGGACCAGAAACTGCATGTGATTCAACTCCACTTAGGACTGGGAAACAAACGCTAGCTTGCCTTACAAGAAACAAGCTCTGCTTTTGAGAAAAGGGCACACTTCTACTCTACTGTGTTTCCTATAGGGCCAGAACAATGAGCTTGCTCAGACCAAAAGAACTGTGCTTCCTACACACACGGGCCATATCTAGTTCAACTCTGCTTAGGAAACTTACGAGAACAGTAGCTCCTCTTCAGTCCAATACACTGTACTTGCTGGGAACAGACGCGAGTGCTATTTGCACTGTGTACAGCAATGGGAGCACAATAGTGATTCTCTTACCAAAAAACAACTCTTGCTCGTATGACCAGAAACTGCATGTGATTCAACTCCATTTAGGATTGGGAAACAAACGCCAGCTCGCCTTACAAGAAACACACTCTGCTTTTGATAATAGGGCACACATCTACTCTACGGTGTTTCCTATAGGGCCAGAACAGTGAGCTTGCTCAGAACAGAAGAAATGTGCTTCATACACACACGGGCCATATCTAGTTCAACTCTGCTTAGGAACCTGACAAGAACAGTAGATCCTCTTCAGTCCAATACACTGTACATCCTGGGAACAAATGCCAGTGCTATTTGCCCTGTGTATGACAATGGGAGCGCAATAGTGACTCTTCTTACCAGAAAAAACTCTTGCTCGTAGGACCAGAAACTGCATGTGATTCAAATCCATTTAGGACTGGGAAACAAACGCTAGCTCGCCTTACAAGAAACAAACTCTGTTTTGAGAAAAGAGTACTCTCCTACTCTACTGTGTTTCCTATAGGGCCAGAACAGTGAGCTTGCTCAGAACAGAAGAAATGTGCTTCATACACACACGGGCCATATCTAGTTCAACTCTGCTTAGGAACCTGACAAGAACAGTAGATCCTATTCAGTCCAATACACTGTACATGCTAGGAACAAATTCCAGTGCTATTTGCCCTGTGTATGACAATGGGAGCCCAATAGTGACTTTCCTTACCAGAATACAACTCTTGCTCGTAGGACCAGAAACTGCATGAGATTCAACTCTGTTTCTGACTGGGAAACAAACAATAGCCAACCTTACAAGAAACACACTCTGCTTTTGAGAAAAGAGCACTCTTCTTCTCTACTATGTGTCCTAAGGGTTCCGAACAGTGAGCTTGCTCAGAACAAAAGAACTGTGCTTCCTACGCACACGGGCCATATCTAGTTCAACTCTGCTTAGGAAACTGTCAAGAACAGTAGCTCCTCTTCAGTCCAATACACTGTGCTTGCTGGGAACAGACGCAAGTGCTATTTGCACTGTGTATGACAATGGGAGCCCAATAGTGACTTTCCTTACCAGAAAACAACTCTTCCTCGTAGGACCAAAAACTGCCTGTGATTCAACTCCATTTAGGACTGGGAAACAAACGCTAGCTCGCCTTACAAGAAACACACTCTGCTTTTGAGAAATGAGCTGTCTTCTACTCTACTGTGTTTCCTATAGGGCCAGTACAGTGAGCTTGCTCAGAACAAAAGAACTGTGCTTCCCACACAAATGGCTATATCCAGTTCAATTCTGCTTAGGAAACTGACAAGAACAGTAGCTCCTCTTCAGTCCAATACACTGTACTTGCTGGGAACAGACGCGAGTGCTATTTGCACTGTGTATGCAATGGGAGCGCAATAGTGACTTTCCTTACCAGAAAACAACTCTTGCTCGTAGGAACTGAAACTGCATGTGATTCCACTCCATTTAGTACTGGGAAACAAACACTAGCTCGCCTTACAAGAAACACACTCTGCTTTTGAGGAAAGAGCACTCTTCTACTCTACTGTGTTTCCTATAAGGCCAGAACAGTGAGCTTGCTCAGAACAAAGAACTGTGCTTCCTACACACATGGGCCATATCTAGTTCAACTCTGCTTAGGAAACTGACAAGAACAGTAGCTCCTCTTCAGTCCAATACACTGTACTTGCTGGGAACAGACGCGAGTGCTATTTGCACTGTGTATGGCAATGGGAGCGCAATAGTGACTTTCCTTACCAAAAAACAACTCTTGCTCGTAGGACCTGAAACTGCATGTGATTCAACTCCATTTAGGACTGGGAAACAAACGCTAGCTCGCCTTACAAAAAACACACTCTGCTTTTGAAGAAAGAGCACTCTTCAAGTCTACTGTGTTTCCTATAGGGCCAGAACAGTGAGATTGCTGAGTACAATAGAACTGTGCTTCCTACATACATGGGCCATATCTAGTTCAACTCTGCTTAGGAAACTGACAAAAACAGTAGCTCCTCTTCAGTCAAATACACTGTACTTGCTGGGAACAGACGCGAGGGCTATTTGCACTATGTATGGCAATGGGAGCACTACAGTGACTCTTCTTAAAAGAAAACAACTCTTGCTCGTAGGACCAGAATCTGCATGTGATTCAACTCCATTTAGGATTGGGAAACAAACGCTAGCTCGCCTTACAAGAAACACACTCTGCTTTTGAGAAAAGAGCACTCTACTACTCTACTGTGTTTTCTATGTGGTCCAAACAGTGAGCTTGCTGAGAACAAAAGAACTGTGCTTCCTACACACACGGGCCATATCTAGTTCAACTCTGCTTAGGAAACTGACAAGAACAGTAGCTCCTCTTCAGTCCAATACACTGTACTTGCTGGGAACAGACGCGAGTGCTATTTGCACTGTGTATGGCAATGGGAGCGCAATAGTGACTTTCCTTACCAAAAAACAACTCTTGCTCTTAGGACCAGAAACTGCATTTGAATCAATCCACTTAGGACTGGGAAACAAACGCTAGCTCGCCTTACAAGAAACACACTCTGCTTTTGAGGAAAGAGCACTCTTCTACTCTACTGTGTTTCCTATAGGGCCAGAACAGTGAGCTTGCTCAGAACAAAGAACTGTGCCTCCTACACACATGGGCCATATCTAGTTCAACTCTGCTTAGGAAACTGACAAGAACAGTAGCTCCTCTTCAGTCCAAAACACTGTACTTGCTGGGAACAGACGCGAGTGCTATTTGCACTGTGTATGGCAATGGGAGCGCAATAGTGACTTTCCTTACCAAAAAACAACTCTTGCTCGTAGGACCTGAAACTGCATGTGATTCAACTCCATTTAGGACTGGGAAACAAACGCTAGCTCGCCTTACAAGAAACACACTCTGCTTTTGAGAAAAGAGCACTCTACTTCTCTACTGTGTTTCCTATAGGGCCAGAACAGTGAGCTTGCTCAGAACAGAAGAAATGTGCTTCATACACACACGGGCCATATCTAGTTCAACTCTGCTTAGGAAACTGACAAGAACAGTAGATCTTCTTCAGTCCAATACACTGTACATGCTGGGAACAGACGCTAGTGCTATTTGCACTGTGTATGGCAAAAGGAGCACAATAGTGACTTTCCTTACCAGAAAACAACTCTTGCTCGTAGGACCAGAAACTGCATGAGATTCAACTCCGTTTCTGACTGGGAAACAAACAAGAGCCAGCCTTACAAGAAACACACTCTGCTTTTGAGAAAAGAGCACTCTTGTTCTCTACTATGTGTCCTATGGGTTCCGAACAGTGAGCTTGCTCAGAACAAAAGAACTGTGCTTCCTACGCACACGGGCCATATCTAGTTCAACTCTGCTTAGGAAACTGTCAAGAATAGTAGCTCCTCTTCAGTCTAATACACTGTACTTGCTGGGAACAGACACAAGTGCTATTTGCACTGTGTATGTCAATGGGAGCGCAATAGTGACTTTCCTTACCAGAAAACAACTCTTGCTCGTAGGACCAAAAACTGCATGTGATTCAACTCCATTTAGGACTGGGAAACAAACACTAGCTCGCCTTACAAGAAACACACTCTGCTTTTGAGAAAAGAGCTGTCTTCTACTCTACTGTGTTTCCTATAGGGCCAGTACAGTGAGCTTGCTCAGAACAAAAGAACTGTACTTCCTACACAAATGGCTATATCCAGTTCAATTCTGCTTAGGAAACTGACAAGAACAGTAGCTCCTCTTCAGTCCAATACACTGTACTTGCTGGGAACAGATGCGAGTGCTATTTGCCCTGTGTATGACAATGGGAGCACAATAGTGACTCTTCTTACCAGAACACATCTCTTGCTCGTAGGAACAGAAACTGCATGTGTTTCAACTCCATTTAGTACTTGGAAACAAACACTAGCTCGCCTTACAAGAAACACACTCTGCTTTTGAGAAAAGAGCACTCTGCTACTCTACTGTGTTTCCTATAGGGCCAGAAGAGTGAGTTTGCTCAGAACAAAAGAACTTTGCTTCCTACACACACGGGCTATATCTAGTTCAACTCTGCATAGGAAACTGACAAGAACAGAAGTTCCTCCTCAGTCCAATACACTGTACATGCTGGGAAAAGACGCCAGTGCTATTTGCCCTGTGTATGACAATGCGAGCGCAATAGTGACTCTTCTTACCAGAAAACCACTCTTGCTTGTAGGAACAGAAACTGCATGTGATTCAACTCCATTTAGGTCTGGGAAGCAAACGCTATCTAGCCTTACAAGAAACACACTCTGCTTTTGAGAAAAGAGCACTGAGTTTCCTATGGGGTCTGCACAGTGAGCTTGCTCAAAACAAAAGAGCTGTGCTTCCTATACACACGGGCCATATCTAGTTCAACTCTGCTTAGGAAACTGACAATAACAGTAGCTCCTCTTCAGTCCAATACACTGTACTTGCTGGGAACAGATGCCAGTGCTATTTGCACTTTGTATGACAATGGGAGCCCAATAGTGACTTTTCTTACCAGAAAAAACTATTGCTTCTAGGACCAGAAACTGCATGTGACCAAATCCATTTAGGACTGGGAAGCAAACGCTAACTCGCCTTACAAGAAACACACTCTGCTTTTGAGAAAAGAGCACTCTTCTACTCTACTGTGTTTCCTATGGGGTCCGAACAGTGAGCATGCTCAGAACAAAAGAACTGTGCTTCCTATACACACGGGCCATATCTAGTTCAATTCTGCTTAGGAAACTGACAAGAACAGTAGATCCCCTTCAGTCCAATACACTGTACTTGCTGGGAATAGACTCGAGTGCTAATTGCACTGTGTACAGCAATGGGAGCACAATAGTGACTCTTTTTACCAGAAAACAAAGCTTGCTCGTAGGACCAGAAACTGCATGTGATTCAACTCCACTTAGGACTGGGAAACAAACGCTAGCTCGCCTTACAAGAAACACACTCTGTTTTGAGAAAAGAGTACTCTTCTACTCTACTGTGTTTCCTATAGGGCCAGAACAGTGAGCTTGCTCAGAACAAAAGAACTGTGCTTCCTACACACACGGGCCATATCTAGTTCAACTCTGCTTAGGAACCTGACAAGAACAGTAGATCCTCTTCAGTCCAATACACTGTACATGCTGGGTACAGAGGCCAGTGCTATTTGCCCTGAGTATGACAATGGGAGCGCAATAGTTATTCTTATTACCAGAAAAAACTCTAGCTCGTAGAACCAGAAACTGCATGTGATTCAACTCCATTTAGGACTGCGAAACAAACGCTCGCTCGCCTTACAAGAAACACACTCTGCTTTTGAGAAAAGAGCACTCTTCTACTCTACTGTGTTTCCTATGGGGTCCAAACAGTGAGCTTGCTCAAAACAAAAGAACTGTGCGTCCTACATACACGGGCCATATCTAGTTCAATTCTTCTTAGGAAACTGACAAGAACAGTAGATCCTCTTCAGTCCAATACACTGTACTTGCTGGGAACAGACACAAGTGCTATTTGCACTGTGTATGTCAATGGGAGCGCAATAATGACTTTCCTTACCAGAAAACAACTCTTGCTCGTAGGAAGGGAAACTGCATGTGATTCAACTCCATTTAGGACTGCGAAACAAAGGCTGGCACGCCTTACAAAAAACACACTCTATTTTTGAGGAAAGAGCACTCTTCTACTCTACTGTGTTTTCTATGGGGTCCGAACAGTGAGCTTGCTGAGAACAAAAGAACTGTGCTTCCTACACACACGGGCCATATCTAGTTCAACTCTTCTTAGGAAACTGACAAGAACAGTAGCTCCTCTTCAGTCCAATACACTGTACTTGCTGGGAACAGACGTGAGGTCTATTTGCACTGTGTATGGCAAAGGGAGCACAATAGTGACTCTTCTTACCAGAAAACAACTCTTGCTCATAGGACCAGAAACTGCATGTGTATTTCATCTCCATTTAGGACTGGGAAACAAACTCTAGCTCGCCTTACAAGAAACACACTCTGCTTTTGAGAAAAATGCACTCTTCTACTCTACTGTGTTTCCTATGGGGTTCGAAATGTGAGCTTGCTCAGAACAAAAGAACTGTGCTTCCTACACACACGGGCCATAACTAGTTCAACTCTGCTTAGGAAACTGAAAAGAATAGTAGCTCCTCTTCAGTCCAATACACTGTAATTGATTGGAACAGACGCAAGTGTTATTTGTACCTTGTATGGCAATGGGAGCGCAATAGTGACTCTTCTTACCAAAAAATAACACTACTCGTAGGACCAGAAACTGCATGTGATTCAAATTCACTTAAGACTGGGAAACAGAAGCTAGCTCGCCTTGCAAGAAACACACTCTGCTTTTGAGAAAAGAGCACTCTTCTTCTCTACTATGTGTCCTATGGGTTCCGAACAGTGAGCTTGCTCAGAACAAAAGAACTGTGCTTCCTACACACTCGGCCCATATCTAGTTCAATTCTGCTTAGGAAACTGACAAGAACAGTAGCTCCTCTTCAGTCAATACACTGTACATGCTGGGAACAGACGCAAGTGCTATTTGCACTGTGTATGTCAATGGGAGCGCAATAGTGACTTTCCTTACCAGAAAACAACTCTTGCTCAAAGGACCAAAAACTGCATGTGATTCAACTCCATGTAGGACTGGGAAGCAAACGCTAGGTCGCCTTACACTAAACACACTCGGCTTTTGAGAAAAGAGCACTCATCTACTCTACTGTGTTTCCTATGGGGTCCGAACAGTGAGCTTGCTCAGAACAAAAGAACTGTGCTTCTTACACACACGCGCCTTATCTAGTTCAACTCTGCTTAGGAAACTGACGAGAACAGTAGCTCCTCTTCATTCCAATACACTGTACTTACTGGGAAGAGACACCAGTGCTATTTGCACTGTGTACGGCAATCGGAGCACAATAGTGACTCTTCTTACAAGAAAACAACTCTTGCTCGAAGGACCAGAAACTGCATTTGATTCAATCCACTTAGGACTGGGAAACAAACGCTAGCTCACCTTACAAGAAACACGCTCTGCTTTTGAGAATAGGGCACACATCTACTCTACTGTGTGTCCTATGGGGTCCAAACAGTGAGCTTGCTCAGAACAAAAGAACTGTGCTTCCTACACACACAGGTCATATCTACTTCAACTCTGCTTAGGAAACTGACAAAAACAGTAGCTCCTCTTCAGTCCAATACACTGTACTTGCTGGGAACAGACGCGAGGGCTATTTGCAATGTGTATGACAATGGGAGCACAATAGTGACTCTTCTAACCAGAAAACAACTCTTGCTCATAGGACCAGAAACTTCATGTGATTCAACTCCATTTAGGACTGGGAAACAAACGCTAGCTCGCCTTACAAGAAACACACTCTGCTTTGGGGAAAGAGCACTCTTCTACTCTACTGTGTTTCCTATAGGGCCAGAAAGTTAGTTTGCTCAGAACAAAAGAACTGTGCTTCCTATACACACGGGCCATATCTAGTTCAACTCTGCTCAGGAAACTGACAAGAACAGTAGATCCTCTTCAGTCCAATACACTGTACTTGATTGGAACAGACGCAAGTGCTATTTGCACTGTGTATGGCAATGGGAGCGCAATAGTGACTCTTCTTACCAAAAGACAACTCTACTCATAGGAACAGAAACTGCATGTGATTCAACTTCATTTACGACTGGGAAACAAAAGCTAGCTCGCCTTACAAGAAACACACTCTGCTTTTGAGAAAAGAGCACTCTTCTACTCTACTGTGTTTCCTATGGGGTCCGAACAGTGAGCTTGCTCAGAACGAATGAACTGTGCTTATACACACACAGGCCATATCTAGTTCAAGTCTCCTTAGGTACTGACAAGAACCGTAGCTCCTCTTCAATCAAATACACTGTACTTGCTGGGAACAGACGCGAGGGCTATTTGCACTGTGTATGGCAAAGGGAGCGCAATAGTGACTCTTCTTACCAGAAAACAACTCTTGCTCGTAGGACCAGAAACTGCATGTGTATTTCATCTCCATTTAGGACTGGGAAACAAACTCTAGCTCGCCTTACAAGAAACACACTCTGCTTTTGAGAAAAATGCACTCTTCTACTCTACTGTGTTTCCTATGGGGTTCGAAATGTGAGCTTGCTCAGAACAAAAGAACTGTGCTTCCTACACACACGGGCCATATCTAGTTCAACTCTGCTTAGGAAACTGACAAAAACAGTAGCTCCTCTTCAGTCCAATAGACTGTACATGCACGGAAGAGGTGCCAGTGCTATTTGCCCTGTGTGTGACAATGGGAGCACAATAGTGACTCTTCTTACCAGAAAACAACTCTTGCTCGTAGGACCAGAAACTGCATGTGATTCAACTCCATTTAGGACTGGGAAACAAACGCTAGCTCGCCTTACAAGAAACACACTCTGCTTTTGAGAAAAGAGCACTATTCTACTCTACTGTGTTTTTTATGGGGTCTGAACAGTGAGCTTGCTGAGAACAAAACAACTGTGCTTCCGACACACACGGGCCATATCTAGTCAACTCTGCTTAAGAACCTTACTAGAACAGTAGCTCCTCTTCAGTCCAATACACTGTACATGCTAAGAACAGACGCCAGTGCTATTTGCCCTGTGTATGACAATGGGAGCGCAATAGTGACTCTTCTTACCAGAAAACTACTCTTGTTCGTAGAACCAGAAACTGCATGTGATTCAACTCCATTTAGATCTGGGAAACAAACGATAGCTCGCCTTACAAGAAACACATTCTGCTTTTGAGAAAAATGCACTCTTCTACTCCACTGTGTTTCCTATGGGGTTCGAAATGTGAGCTTGCTCAGAACAAAAGAACTGTGCTTCCTACACACACGGGCCATATCTTGTTCAATTCTGCTTAAGAAACTGACAAGAACAGTATAACCTCTTCAGTCCAATAGACTGCACATGCTGGGAACAGACGCCAGTGCTATTTGCCCTGTGTGTGACAATGGGAGCGCAATAGTGACTCTTGATACCAGAAAACAACTCTTGCTCTTAGAACCAGAAACTGCATGTGATTCAACTCCATTTAGGACTGGGAAACAAACGCTAGCTCGAATTAAAAGAAACACACTTTGCTTTAGAGAAAAGAGCACTCTTCTACTCTACTGTGTTTCCTATGGGGTCCAAACAGTGAGCTTGCTGAGAACAAAAGAACTGTGCTTCCTACACACACAGGCCATATCTAGTTCAATTCTGCTTAGGAAACTGACAAGAACAGTAGCTCCTCTTCAGTCCAATACACTGTACTTGCTGGGAACAGACGCGAGTGCTATTTGCACTGTGTATGGCAATGGGAGCGCAATAGTGACTTTCCTTACCAGGAAACAACTCTTGCTCCTAGGAACGGAAACTGCATGTGATTCAACTCCATTTAGGACTGCGAAACAAAAGCTAGCTCGCCTTACAAAAAACACACTCTGTTTTTGAGGAAAGAGCACTCTTCTACTCTATTGGGTTTCCTGTATGGCCAGAACAGTGAGCTTGCTGAGTACAAAAGAACTGTGCTTCCTACACACATGGGCCATATCTAGTTCAACTCTTCTTAGGAAACTGACAAGAACAGTAACTCCTCTTCAATCCAATACACTGTACTTGCTGGGAACAGACGCGAGGGCTATTTGCATTTTGTATGGCAAAGGGAGCACAATAGTGACTCTTCTAACCAGAAAACAGCTCTTGCTCGTAGGACCAGAAACTGCATGTGTATTTCAACTCCATTTAGGACTGGGAAACAAACGCTGGCTCGCCTTACAAGAAACACACTCTGCTTTTGAGAAAAGAGCACTCTTCTACTCTACTGTGTTTTCTATGGAGTCCGAACAGTGAGCTTGCTGAGAACAAAAGAACTGTGCTTCCTACACACACGGGCCATATCTAGTTCAACTCTGCTTAGGAAACTGACAAGAACAGGAGCTCCTCTTCAGTCCAATACACTGTACTTGCTGGGAACAGACGCGAGGGCTATTTGCACTGTGTATGGAAAATGGAGCGCTATAGTGACTCTTCTTACCAGAAAACAACTCTTGCTCGTAGGACCAGAAACTGCATGTGTATTTCATCTCCATTTAGGACTGGGAAACAAACTCTAGCTCGCCTTACAAGAAACACACTCTTCTTTTGAGAAAAATGCACTCTTCTACTCTACTGTGTTTCCTATGGGGTTCGAAATGTGAGCTTGCTCAGAAAAAAAGAACTGTGCTTCCTACACACACGGGCCATATCTTGTTCAATTCTCCTTAGGAAACTGACAAGAACAGTAGAACCTCTTCAGTCCAATAGACTGTACATGCTGGGAAGAGACGCCAGTACTATTTGCCCTGTGTGTGACAATGGGAGCACAGTAGTTACTCTTCTTACCAGAAAACAACTCTTGCTCGTAGGACTAGAAACTGCATGTGACTCAACTCCATTTAGGACTGGGAAACAAAGTCTAGCTCGCCTTACAAGAAACACACTCTGCTTTTGAGAAAAGAGCACTCTTCTACTCTGCTTTTTTTCCTATGGTGTCTGAACAGTGAGCTTGCTCAGAACAAAAGAACTGTGCTTCCTACACACACGGGCCATATCTAGTTCAACTCTGCTCAGGAAACTGACAAGAAGAGTATCTCCTCTTCAGTCCAATACACTGTACTTGATTGGAAGAGACACAAGTGCTATTTGCACTGTGTATGGCAATGGGAGCGCAATAGTGACTCTTCTTACCAAAAAACAACTCTACTCATAGGAACAGAAACTGCATGTGATTCAATTTCATTTACAACTGGGAAACAAAAGCTAGCTCGCCTTACAAGAAACACACTCTGCTTTTGAGAAAAGAGTACTCTTCTACTCTACTGTGTTTCCTATGTGGTCCGAACAGTGAGCTTGCTCAGAACAAATGAACTGTGCTTATACACACGGGCCATATCTAGTTCAAGTCTGCTTAGGAAACTGACAAGAACAGTAGCTCCTCTTCAATCAAATACACTGTACTTGCTGACAGCAGACGCGAATGCTATTTGCACTGTGTATGGCAATGGGAGCGCAATAGTGACTCTTCTTACCAGAAAACAACTCTTGCTCTTAGGACCAGAAACTGCATGTGATTCAACTCCATTTAGGACTGGGAAGCAAACGCTGGGTCGCCTTACACCAAACTCACTAAGCTTTTGAGAAAAGAGCACTCATCTACTCTACTGTGTTTCCTATGGGGTCCGAACAGTGAGCTTGCTCAGAACAAAAGAACTGTGCTTCTTACACACACGGGCCAAATCTAGTTCAACTCTGCTTAGGAAACTGACGAGAACAGTAGCTCCTCTTCAGTCCAATACACTGTACTTGCTGGGAACAGACGCGAGTGCTATTTGCATGGTGTATGGCAATGGGAGCGCAATAGTGACTTTCCTTACCAGAAAACAACTCTTGCTCGTAGGAATGGAAACTGCATGTGATTCAACTCCATTTAGGACTGGGAAACAAACTCTAGCTCGCCTTACAAGAAACACACTCTGCTTTTGAGGAAAGAGCACGCTTCTACTCTACTGTGTTTCCTATAGGGCCAGAACAGTGAGCTTTGCTGAGTACAAAAGAACTGTGCTTCCTACACACACGGGCCATATCTAGTTCAATTCTGCTTAGGAAACTGACAAGAACAGTAGCTCCTCTTCAGTCCAATACACTGTACTTGCTGGGAACAGACGCGAGTGCTATTTGCACTGTGTATGGCAATGGGAGCGCAATAGTGACTTTCCTTACCAGGAAACAACTCTTGCTCGTAGGAACGGAAACTGCATGTGATTCAACTCCATTTAGGACTGCGAAACAAACGCTAGCTCGCCTTACAAGAAACACACTCTGCTTTTGAGAAAAGAGCACTCTTCTGCTCTACTGTGTTTTTTATGGGGTCCCAACAGTGAGCTTGCTGAGAACAAAAGAACTGTGCTTCCTACACACACAGGCCATATATAGTTCAACTCTGCTTAGGAACCTGACTAGAACAGTAGCTCCTCTTCAGTCCAATACACTGTACATGCTGGGAAGAGACGCCAGTGCTATTTGCCCTGCGTATGACAATGGGAGCGCAATATTGACTCTTCTTACCAGAAAACTACTCTTGCTCGTAGGACCAGAAACTGGATGTGATTCAACTCCATTTAGGATTGGGAAACAAACGCTAGCTCGCCTTACAAGAAACACACTCTGCTTTTCAGAAAAGAGCACTCTTCTACTCTTCTTTGTTTCCTATGGGATCCAAACAGTGAGCTTGCTCAGAACAAAAGAACTGTGCTTCTTACACACACGGGCCATATCTAGTTCAACTCTGCTTAGGAAACTGACGAGAACAGTAGCTCCTCTTCAGTCCAATACACTGTACTTACTGGGAACAGACGCGAGTGCTATTTGCACTGTGTACGGCAATGGGAGCACAATAGTGACTCTTCTTACAAGAAAACAACTCTTGCTCCTAGGACCAGAAACTGCATTTCATTCAATCCACTTAGGGCTGGGAAACAAACACTAGCTTGCCTTACAAGAAACACTCTCTGCTTTTGAGAATAAGGCACACATCTACTCTACTGTGTTTCCTATGGGGTCCAAACAGTGAGCTTGCTCAGAACAAAAGAATTGTGCTTCCTACACACACAGGTCATATCTAGTTCAACTCTGCTTAGGAAACTGACAAAAACAGTAGCTCCTCTTCAGTCCAATACACTGTACTTGATGGGAACAGACGCAAGGGCTATTTGCACTGTGTATGACAATGGGAGCACAATAGTGACTCTTCTTACCAAAAAACAACTCTTGCTCGTAGGACCAGAAACTGCATGTGTATTTCATCTCCATTTAGGACTGGGAAACAAACGCTAGCTCGCCTTACAAGAAACACACTCTGCTTTTGAGAAAAATGCTCTCTTCTACTCTACTGTGTTTCCTATGGGGTTCGAAATGTGAGCTTGCTCAGAACAAAAGAACTGTGCTTCCTATACACACGGGCCATATCTTGTTCAATTCTGCTTAGGAAACTGACAAGAACAGTAGAACCTCTTCAGTCTAATAGACTGTACATGCTGGGAAGAGACGCCAGTGCTATTTGCCCTGTGTGTGACAATGGGAGTGCAATAGTGACTCTTCTTACCGGAAAATAACTCTTGCTCGTATGACCAGACACTGCATGTGATTCAACTCCATTTAGGACTGGGAAACAAACGCTGGCTCGCCTTACAAGAAACACACTCTGCTTTTGAGAAAAGAGCACTCTTCTACTCTACTGTGTTTCCTGTGGGGTCCGAACAGTGAGCTTGCTGAGAACAAAAGAACTGTGCTTCCTACACACACGGGCCATATCTAGTTCAATTCTGCTTAGGAAACTGACAAGAACAGTAGATCCTCTTCAGTCCAATACGCTGTACATGCTGGGTACAGACGCCAGTGCTATTTGCACTGTGTATGGCAATGGGAGCGCAATAGTGACTCTTCTTACCAGAAAACAACTCTTGCTCGTAGGAACAGAAACTGCATGTGATTCAACTCCATTTAGGACTGGAAAACAAATGCTAGCTCGCCTTACAAGAAACACACTCTGCTTTTGAGAAAAGAGCACTCTTCTACTCTACTGTGTTTCCTATAGGGCCAGAACAGTGAGCTTGCTGAGTACAAAAGAACTGTGCTTCCTACACACATGGGCCATATCTAGTTCAACTCTGCTTAGGAAACTGACAAGAACAGTAGAGCCTCTTCAGTCCAATACACTGTACTTGCTGGGAACAGACGCGAGGGCTATTTGCACTGTGTATGGTAAAGGGAGCACAATAGTGACTCTTCTTACCAGAAAACAACTCTTGCTCATAGGACCAGAAACTGCATGTGTATTTCAACTCCATTTAGGACTGGGAACCAAACGCTAGCTGGCCTTACAAGAAACACACTCTGCTTTTGAGAAAAATTCACTCTTCTACTCTACTGTGTTTCCTATCGGGTCTGAACAGTGAGCTTGCTCAGAACAAAAGAACTGTGCTTCCTACACACAGGCCATATCTAGTTCAATTCTGCTTAGGAAACTGACAAGAACAGTAGCTCCTCTTCAGTCCAATACACTGTAATGCTGGGAACAGACGCGAGGGCTATTTGCACTGAGTATGGCAATGGGAGCGCAATAGTGACTTTCCTTACCAGAAAAAAACTCTTGCTCGTAGGAACGGAAACTGCATGTGATTCAACTCCATTTAGGACTGCGAAACAAAGGCTAGCTCGCCTTACAAAAAACACACTCTGTTTTTGAGGAAAGAGCACTCTTCTACTCTACTGTGTTTCCTATAGGGCAAGAACAGTGAGCTTGCTGATACAAAAGAACTGTGCTTCCTACACACATGGGCCATATCTAGTTCAACTCTGCTTAGGAAACTGACAAGAAAAGTAGCTCCTCTTCAGTCCAATACACTGTAATTGCTGGGAACAGACGCGAGGGCTTTTTGCATTGTGTATGGCAAAGGGAGCGCAATAGTGACTCTTCTAACCAGAAAACAACTCTTGCTCGTAGGACCAGAAACTGCATGTGTATTTCACCTCCATTTAGGACTGGGAAACAAACGCTAGCTCGCCTTACAAGAAACACACTCTGCTTTTGAGAAAAGAGCACTCTTCTACTCTACTGTGTTTTCTATGGGGTCCGAACAGTGAGCTTGCTCAGAACAAAAGAACTGTGCTTCCTACACACACGGGCCATATCTAGTTCAAATTTGCTTAGGAAACTGACAAGAACAGTAGCTCCTCTTCTTTACAATACACTGCACTTGCTGGAAACAGACGCGAGGGCTATTTGCACTGTGTATGGCAAAGGGAGCGCAATAGTGACTCTTCTTACCAGAAAACAACTCTTGCTCGCAGGACCAGAAACTGCATGTGATTCAACTCCATTTAGGACTGGGAAACAAACGCTAGCTCGCCTTACAAGAAACACACTCTGCTTTTGAGCAAAGAGCACTCTTCTACTCTACTGGGTTTTCTATGGGGCCCAAACAGTGAGCTTGCTCAGAACAAAAGAACTGTGCTTCTTACACACACGGGCCATATCTAGTTCAATTCTGCTTAGGAAACTGACAAGAACAGTAGCTCCTCTTCAGTCCAATACACTGTACTTGCTGGGAACAGACGTGAGTGCTATTTGCACTGTGTATGGCAAAGGGAGCGCAATAGTGCCTTTCCTTACCAGAAAACAACTATTGCTCGTAGGAACGGAAACTGCACGTGATTCAAATCCATTTAGGACTGCAAAACAAATGCTAGCTCGCCTTACAAAAAACACACTCTGCTTTTGAGGAAAGAGCACTCTTCTACTCTACTGTGTTTCCTATAGGGCCAGAACAGTGAGCTTGCTGAGTACAAAAGAACTGTGCTTCCTACACACATGGGCCATATCTAGTTCAACTCTGCTTAGGAAACTGACAAGAACAGTAGATCCTCTTCAGTCCAATACACTGTACTTGCTGAGAACAGACGCGAGGGCTATTTGCACTGTGTATGGCAAAGGGAGCACAATAGTGACTCTTCTTACCAGAAAACAACTCTTGCTCGTAGGACCAGAAACTGCATGTGTATGTCAACTCCATTTAGGACTGGGAAACAAACGCTAGCTGGCCTTACAAGAAACACACTCTGCTTTTGAGAAAAATGAACTCTTCTACTCTACTGTGTTTCCTATGGGGTCCGAACAGTGAGCTTGCTCAGAACAAATGAACTGTGCTTCCTACACACACGGGCCATATCTAGTTCAAGTCTGCTTAGGAAACTGACAAGAACAGTAGCTCCTCTTCATTCCAATACACTGTACATGCTGGGAACTGACGCGAGTGCTATTTGCACTGTGTACGGCAATGGGAGCACAATAGTGACTCTTCTTACAAGAAAACAACTCTTGCTCATAGCACCAGAAACTGCATGTGATTCAACTCCATTTAGGACTGGGAAACAAACGCTAGCTCCCCTTAAGAAACACACTCTGCTTTTAAGAATAGGGCACACATCTACTCTACTGTGTGTCCTATGGGGTCCAAACAGTGAGCTTGCTCAGAACAAAAGAACTGTGCTTCCTACACACACAGGTCATATCTAGTTCAACTCTGCTTAGGAAACTGACAAAAATAGTAGCTCCTCCTCAGTCCAATACACTGTACTTGCTGGGAACAGACGCGAGGGCTATTTGCACTGTGTATGAAAATGGGAGCACAATAGTGACTCTTCTTACCAGAAAACAACTCTTGCTCGTAAGACCAGAAACTGCATGTGATTCAACTCCATTTAGGACTGGGAAACAAACGCTAGCTCGCCTTACAAGAAACACACTCTGCTTTTGAGAAAAGAGCACTCTTCTATTCTACTGTGTTTTTTATGGGGTCCGAACAGTGAGCTTGCTGAGAACAAAAGAACTGTGCTTCCTACACACACGGGCCATATCTAGTTCAACTCTGCTTGGGAACCTGACTAGAAAAGTAGCTCCTCTTCAGTCCAATACACTGAACATGCTGGGAACAGACGCCAGTGCTATTTGCCCTGTGTATGACAATGGGAGCGCAATATTGACTCTTCTTACCAGAAAACAACTCTTGTTCGTAGGAACGTAAACTGCATGTGATTCAACTCCATTTAGGACTGCGAAACAAACTCTAGCTCGCCTTACAAGAAACACACTCTGCTTTTGAGGAAAGAGCACTCTTCTACTCTACTGTGTTTCCTATAGGGCCAGAAGAGTGAGCATGCTGAGTACAAAAGAACTGTGCTTCCTACACACGTGGGCCATATCTAGTTCAACTTTGCTTAGGAACCTGACAAGAACAGTAGATCCTCTTCAGTCCAATACACTGTACATGCTGGGAACAGAGTCCAGTGCTATTTGCCCTGAATATGACAATGGGAGCGCAATAGTGACTCTTATTACCAGAAAAAACTCTTGCTCGTAGGACCAGAAACTGCATGTGATTCAACTCCATTTAGGACTGGGAAACAAACGCTAGCTCGCCTTATAAGAAACACACTCTGCTTTTGAGAAAAGAGCACTCTTCTACTCTATAGTGTTTCCTATAGGGCCAGAACAGTGAGCTTGCTAGGAACAAAAGAACTGTGCTTCTTACACACACGGGCCATATCTAGTGAATTCTGCTTAGGAAACTGACAAGAACAGTAGATCCTCTTCAGTACAATACACTGTACATGCTGTGTACAGACGCCAGTGCTATTTGCACTGTGTATGGCAATGGGAGCGCAATAGTGACTCTTCTTACCAGAAAACATCCCTTGCTCGTAGGACCAGAAAGTGCATGTGATTCAACTCCATGTAGGACTGGGAAACAAACGCTAGCTCGCCATACAAGAAACACACTCCACTTTTGAGAAAAGAGCACTCTTCTACTCTACTGTGTTTCCTATGGGGTCCAAACAGTGAGCTTGCTTAGAACAAAAGAACTGTGCTTCCTACACACACGGGCCATATCTAGTTCAATTCTGCTTAGGAAACTGACAAGAACAGTAGATCCTCTTCAGTCCAATACACTGTACATGCTAAGTACAGACACCAGTGCTATTTGCACAGTGTATGTCAACGGGAGCGCAATAGTGACTCTTCTTACCAGAAAACAACTCTTGCTCGTAGGACCAGAAACTGCATGTGATTCAAATCCATTTAGGACTGGGAAACAAACGCTAGCTCGCCTTACAAGAAACACACTCTGCTTTTGAGAAAAATGCACTCTTCTACTCTACTGTGTTTTTTATGGGGTTCGAAATGTGAGCTTGCTCAGAACAGAAGAACTGTGCTTCCTACACACAATGGCCATATCTAGTTCAACTCTGCTTAGGAAACTGAAAAGAACAGTAGATCCTCTTCAGTCCAATACGCTGTACATGCTGGGAACAGACGCCAGTGCTATTTGCACTGTGTATGGCAATGGGAGCGCAATAGTGACTCTTCTTACCAGAAAACAACTATTGCTCGTATGACCAGAAACTGCATGTGATTCAACTCCATTTAGGACTGCAAAACAAACGCTAGCTCGCCTTACAAGAAACACACTCTGCTTTCGAGAAAAGAGCACTCTTCTACTCTACTGTGTTTCCTATGGGATCCAAAGAGTGAGCTTGCTCAGAACAAAAGAACTGTGCTTCCTACACACACGGGCCATATCCAGTTCAAATTTGCTTTGGAAACTGACAAGAACAGTAGCTCCTCTTCAGTCCAATACACTGTACTTGCTGGGAACAGATGCGAGTGCTAATTGCACTGTGTATGTCAATGGGAGCGCAATAGTGACTTTCCTTACCAGAAAACAACTCTTGTTCGTAGGAACGCAAACTGCATGTGATTCAACTCCATTTAGGACTGCAAAACAAACGCTAGCTCGCCTTACAAAAAACACACTCTGCTTTTGAGGAAAGAGCACTCTTCTACTCTACTGTGTTTCCTATAGGGCCAGAACAGTGAGCTTGCTGAGTACAAAAGAACTGTGCTTCCTACACACATGGGCCTTATCTAGTTCAACTCTGCTTAGGAAACTGACAAGAACAGTAGCTCCTCTTCAGTCCAATACACTGTACTTGCTGGGAACAGACGCGAGTGCTATTTGCACTGTGTTTGGCAATGGGAGCACAATAGTGACTTTCCTTACCAGAAAACAACTCTTGCTCGTAGGAACGGAAACTGCATGTGATTCAACTCCATTTAGGACTGGGAAACAAAATCTAGCTGGACTTACAAGAAACACACTCTGCTTTGGAGGAAAGAGCACTCTTCTAATCTACTGTGTTTCCTATAGGGCAAGAACAGTGAGCTTGCTGATACAAAAGAACTGTGCTTCCTACACACATGGGCCATATCTAGTTCAACTCTGCTTAGGAACCTGACAAGAACAGTAGGTCCTCTTTAGTCCAATACACTGTACATGCTGGGAAGAGAGGCCAGTGCTATTTGCCCTGAGTATGACAATGGGAGCGCAATAGTGACTCTTATTACCAGAAAAAACTCTTGCTCGTAGGACCAGAAACTGCATGTGATTCAACTCCATTTAGGACTGGGAAACAAACGCTAGCTTGCCTTACAAGAAAGACACTCTGCTTTTGAGAAAAGAGCACTCTTCTACTCTACTGTGTTTCCTATGGGGTCCAAACAGTGAGCTTGCTCATAACAAAAGAACTGTGCTTCCTACATACACGGGCCATATCTAGTTCAATTCTGCTTAGGAAACTGACAAGAACAGTAGATACTCTTCAATCCAATACACTGTACATGCTGGGTACAGACGCCAGTGCTATTTGCACTGTGTATGGCAAAGGGAGCGCAATAGTGACTCTTCTTACCAGAAAACAACTCTTGCTCGTAGGACCAGAACCTGGATGTGACTCAACTCCATTTAGGATTGGGAAGTAAATGCTAGCTCGCCTAACAAGAAACACACTCTGCTTTTGAGAAAAGAGCACTCTTCTACTCTACTGTGTTTCCTATGGGATCCAAACAGTGAGCTTGCTCAGAACAAAAGAACTGTGCTTCCTACACACACGGGCCATATCTAGTTCAAATTTGCTTAGGAAACTGACAAGAACAGTAGCTCCTCTTCAGTCCAATACACTGTACTTGCTGGGAACAGACGCGAGTGCTATTTGCACTGTGTTTGGCAATGGGAGCACAATAGTGACTTTCCTTACCAGAAAACAACTCTTGCTCGTAGGAACGGAAACTGCATGTGATTCAACTCCATTTAGGACTGGGAAACAAAATCTAGCTGGACTTACACGAAACATACTCTGCTTTGGAGGAAAGAGCACTCTTCTAATCTACTGTGTTTCCTATAGGGCAAGAACAGTGAGCTTGCTGATACAAAAGAACTGTGCTTCCTACACACATGGGCCATATCTAGTTCAACTCTGCTTAGGAACCTGACAAGAACAGTAGGTCCTCTTTAGTCCAATACACTGTACATGCTGGGAAGAGAGGCCAGTGCTATTTGCCCTGAGTATGACAATGGGAGCGCAATAGTGACTCTTATTACCAGAAAAAACTCTTGCTCGTAGGACCAGAAACTGCATGTGATTCAACTCCATTTAGGACTGGGAAACAAACGCTAGCTTGCCTTACAAGAAAGACACTCTGCTTTTGAGAAAAGAGCACTCTTCTACTCTACTGTGTTTCCTATGGGGTCCAAACAGTGAGCTTGCTCATAACAAAAGAACTGTGCTTCCTACATACACGGGCCATATCTAGTTCAATTCTGCTTAGGAAACTGACAAGAACAGTAGATACTCTTCAATCCAATACACTGTACATGCTGGGTACAGACGCCAGTGCTATTTGCACAGTGTATGGCAATGGGAGCGCAATAGTGACTCTTCTTTCCAGAAAACAACTCTTGCTCGTAGGACCAGAAACTACATGTGATTCAACTCCATTTAGGACTGGGAAACAAACGCTAGCTCGCCTTACAAGAAACACACTCTGCTTTTGAGAAAAGAGCACTCTTCTATTCTACTATGTTTCCTATGGGGTCCAAACAGTGAGCTTGCTCAGAACAAAAGAACTGTGCTTCCTACACACACGGGCCATATCTAGTTCAATTCTGCTTAGGAAACTAACAAGAGCAGTAGCTCCTCCTCAGTCCAATACACTGTACTTGCTGGGAACAGACGCGAGTGCTATTTGCACTGTGTATGGCAATGGGAGCACAATAGTGACTTTCCTTACATGAAAAAAACTGTTGCTCGTAGGAACGGAAACTGCATGTGATTCAACTCCATTTAGGACTGCGAAACAAAGGCTAGCTCGCCTTACAAAAAACACACTCTGTTTTTGAGGAAAGAGCACTCTTCTACTCTACTGTGTTTCCTATAGGGCCAGAACAGTGAGCTTGCTGAGTACAAAAGAACTGTCCTTCCTAAACACATGGGCCATATCTAGTTCAACTCTGCTTAGGAAACTGACAAGAACAGTAGCTCCTCTTCAGTCCAATACACTGTACTTGCTGGGAACAGATGCGAGGGCTATTTGCATTGTGTATGGCAAAGGGAGCGCAATAGTGACTCTTCTAACCAGAAAACAACTCTTGCTCGTAGGACCAGAAACTGCATGTGTATTTCAACTCCATTTAGGACTGGGAAACAAATGCTAGCTCACCTTACAAGAAACACACTGTGCTTTTGAGAAAAGAGCACTCTTCTACTCTACTGTGTTTTGTATGGGGTCTGAACAGTGAGCTTGCTGAGAACAAAAGAACTGTGCTTCCTACACACACAGGCCATATCTAGTTCAACTCTGCTTAGGAAACTGACAAGAACAGTAGCTCCTCTTCAGTCCAATACACTGTACTTGCTGGGAACAGACGCGAGGGCTATTTGCACTGTGTATGGCAAAGGGAGCGCAATAGTGACTCTTCTTACCAGAAAACAACTCTTGCTCGTGGGACCAGAAACTGCATGTGTATTTCATCTCCATCTAAGACTGGGAAACAAACGCTAGCTGGCCTTACAAGAAACACACTCTGCTTTTGAGAAAAGGGCACTCTTCTATTCTACTGTGTTTTTTATGGGGTCCGAACAGTGAGCTTGCAGAGAACAAAAGAACTGTGCTTCCTACACACAGGGGCCATATCTAGTTCAACTCTGCTTAGGAACCTGACTAGAACAGTAGCTCCTCCTCAGTCCAATACACTGTACTTGCTGGGAACAGACGCGAGTGCTATTTACACTGTGTATGGCAATGGGAGCGCAATAGTGACTTTCCTTACCAGAAAACAACTCTTGCTCGTAGGAACGGAAACTGCATGTGATTCAACTCCATTTATCACTGGGAAACAAACTCTAGCTCGCCTTACAAGAAACACACTCTGCTTTTGAGGAAAGAGCACTCTTCTACTCTACTGTGTTTCCTATAGGGCCAGAACAGTGAGCTTTGCTGAGTACAAAAGAACTGTGCTTCCTACACACATGGGCCATATCTAGTTCAACTCTGCTTAGGAACCTGACAAGAACAGTAGATCCTCTTCAGTCCAATACACTGTACATGCTGGGAACAGAGTCCAGTGCTATTTGCCCTGAGTATGGCAATGGGAGCGCAATAGTGACTTTCCTTACAAGTAAACAACTCTTGCTCGTAGGAATGGAAACTGCATGTGATTCAACTCCATTTAGGATTGGGAAACAAACACTAGCTCGCATTACAAGAAACACACTCTGCTTTGGAGGAAAGAGCACTCTTCTAATCTACTGTGTTTCCTATAGGGCCAGAACATTGAGCTTGCTGAGTACAAAAGAACTGTGCTTCCTACACACATGGGCCATATCTAGTTCAACTCTGCTTAGGAACCTGACAAGAACAGTAGATCCTCTTTAGTCCAATACACTGTACATGCTGGGAACAGAGGCCAGTGCTATTTGCCCTGAGTATGACAATGGGAGCGATATAGTGACTCTTCTTACCAGAAAAAACTCTTGCTCGTAGGACAAGAAACTGCATGTGATTCAACTCCATTTAGGACTGGGAAACAAACGCTAGCTCGCCTTTCAAGAAACACACTCTGCTTTTGAGAAAAGAGCACTCTTCTACTCTACTGTGATTCCTATAGGGCCAGAACAGTGAGCTTGCTCAGAACAAAAGAACTGTGCTTCCTACACACACGGGCCATATCTAGTTCAATTCTGCTTAGGAAACTGACAAGAACAGTAGATCCTCTTCAGTCCAATACACTGTACATGCTGGGTACAGACGCCAGTGCTATTTGCACTGTGTATGGCAAAGGGAGCACAATAGTGACTCTTCTTACCAGAAAACAACTCTTGCTCGTAGGACCAGAAACTGCATGTGATTCAACTCCATTTAGGACTGGGAAACAAAAGCTAGCTCGCCATACAAGAAACACACACTGCTTTTGAGAAAAGAGCACTCTTCTACTCTACTGTGTCCTATGGGGTCCAAACAGTGAGCTTGCTCAGAACAAAAGATCTGTGCTTCCTACACACACGGGCCATATCTAGTTCAATTCTGCTTAGAAAACTGACAAGAACAGTAGCTCCTCTTCAGTCCAATACACTGTACTTGCTGGGAACAGACGAGAGTGCTAATTGCACTGTGTATGGCAATGGGAGCGCAATAGTGACTTTCCTTACCAGTAAACAACTCTTGTTCGTAGGAACGCAAACTGCATGTGATTCAACTCCATTTAGGACTGCGAAACAAACGCTAGCTGGCCTTACAAGAAACACACTCTGCTTTTGAGGAAAGAGCACTCTTCTACTCTACTGTGTTTCCTATACGGCCAGAACAGTGAGCTTGCTGAGTACAAAAGAACTGTGCTTCCTACACACATGGGCCATATCTAGTTCAACTCTGCTTAGGAACCTGACAAGAACAGTAGATCCTCTTTAGTCCAATACACTGTACATGCTGGGAACAGAGGCCAGTGCTATTTGCCCTGAGTATGACAATGGGAGCGCAATAGTGACTCTTATTACCAGAAAAAACTTTTGCTCGTAGGACCAGAAACTGCATGTGATTCTACTCCATTTAGGACTGGGAAACAAACGCTAGCTCGCCTTACAAGAAACACACTCTGCTTTTGAGAAAAATGCACTCTTCTACTCTACTGTGTTTCCTATGGGGTTCGAAATGTGAGCTTGCTCAGAACAAAAGAACTGTGCTTCCTACACACACGGGCCATATCTAGTTCAACTCTGCTTAGGAAACTGAAAAGAACAGAAGATCCTCTTCAGTCCAATACGCTGTACATGCTGGGTACAGACGCCAGTGCTATTTGCACTGTGTATGGCAAAGGGAGCGCAATAGTGACTCTTCTTAACAGAAAACAACTCTTGCTCGTAGGACCAGAAACTGCATGTGATTCAACTCCATTTAGGACTGGGAAACAAACGCCAGCTCGCCTTACAAGAAACACACTCTGTTTTTGAGGAAAGAGCACTCTTCTACTCTACTGTGTTTCCTATAGGGCCAGAACAGTGAGCTTGCTGAGTACAAAAGAACCGAGCTTCCTACACACATGGGCCATATCTAGTTCAACTCTGCTTAGGAAACTGACAAGAACAGTAGCTCCTCTTCAGTCCAATACACTGTACTTGCTTGGAACAGACGCGAGGGCTATTTGCATTGTGTATGGCAAAGGGAGCGCAATAGTGACTCTTCTAACCAGAAAACAACTCTTGCTCGTAGGACCAGAAACTGCATGTGTATTTCAACTCCATTTAGGACTGGGAAACAAATGCTAGCTTGCCTTACAAGAAACACACTCTGCTTTTGAGAAAAGAGCACTCTTCTACTCTACTGTGTTTTCTATGGGGTCCGAACAGTGAGCTTGCTGAGAACAAAAAAACTGTGCTTCCTACACACACGGGCCATATCTAGTTCAACTCTGCTTAGGAACCTGACTAGAACAGTAGCTCCTCCTCAGTCCAATACACTGTACTTGCTGGGAACAGACGCGAGTGCTATTTACACTGTGTATGGCAATGGGAGCGCAATAGTGACTTTCCTTACCAGAAAACAACTCTTGCTCGTAGGAACGGAAACTGCATGTGATTCAACTCCATTTATCACTGGGAAACAAACTCTAGCTCGCCTTACAAGAAACACACTCTGCTTTTGAGGAAAGAGCACTCTTCTACTCTACTGTGTTTCCTATAGGGCCAGAACAGTGAGCTTGCTGAGTACAAAAGAACTGTGCTTCCTACACACATGGGCCATATCTAGTTCAACTCTGCTTAGGAACCTGACAAGAACAGTAGATCCTCTTCAGTCCAATACACTGTACATGCTGGGAACAGAGTCCAGTGCTATTTGCCCTGAGTATGACAATGGGAGCGCAATAGTGACTCTTATTACCAGAAAAAACTCTTGCTCGTAGGACCAGAAACTGCATGTGATTCAACTCCATTTAGGACTGGGAAACAAACGCTAGCTCGCCTTACAAGAAACACACTCTGCTTTTGAGAAAAGAGCACTCTTCTACTCTACTGTGTTTCCTATAGGGCCAGAACATTGAGCTTGCTGAGTACAAAAGAACTGTGCTTCCTACACACATGGGCCATATCTAGTTCAACTCTGCTTAGGAACCTGACAAGAACAGTAGATCCTCTTTAGTCCAATACACTGTACATGCTGGGAACAGAGGCCAGTGCTATTTGCCCTGAGTATGACAATGGGAGCGATATAGTGACTCTTCTTACCAGAAAAAACTCTTGCTCGTAGGACCAGAACCTGCATGTGATTCAACTCCATTTAGGACTGGGAAACAAACGCTAGCTCGCCTTACAAGAAACACACTCTGCTTTTGAGAAAAGAGCACTCTTCTACTCTACTGTGTTTCCTATAGGGCCAGAACAGTGAGCTTGCTCAGAACAAAAGAACTGTGCTTCCTACACACACGGGCCATATCTAGTTCAATTCTGCTTAGGAAACTGACAAGAACAGTAGATCCTCTTCAGTCCAATACACTGTACATGCTGGGTACAGACGCCAGTCTATTTGCACTGTGTATGGCAATGGGAGCACAATAGTGACTCTTCTTACCAGAAAACAATTCTTGCTCGTAGGACCAGAAACTGCATGTGATTCAACTCCATTTAGGACTGGGAAACAAAAGCTAGCTCGCCATACAAGAAACACACTGCTTTTGAGAAAAGAGCACTCTTCTACTCTACTGTGTCCTATGGGGTCCAAACAGTGAGCTTGCTCAGAACAAAAGAACTGTGCTTCCTACACACACGGGCCATATCTAGTTCAATTCTGCTTAGAAAACTGACAAGAACAGTAGCTCCTCTTCAGTCCAATACACTGTACTTGCTGGGAACAGACGAGAGTGCTAATTGCACTGTGTATGGCAATGGGAGCACAATAGTGACTTTCCTTACCAGAAAACAACTCTTGTTCGTAGGAACGCAAACTGCATGTGATTCAACTCCATTTAGGACTGCGAAACAAACGCTAGCTGGCCTTACAAGAAACACACTCTGCTTTTGAGGAAAGAGCACTCTTCTACTCTACTGTGTTTCCTATACGGCCAGAACAGTGAGCTTGCTGAGTACAAAAGAACTGTGCTTCCTACACACATGGGCCATATCTAGTTCAACTCTGCTTAGGAACCTGACAAGAACAGTAGATCCTCTTTAGTCCAATACACTGTACATGCTGGGAACAGAGGCCAGTGCTATTTGCCCTGAGTATTACAATGGGAGCGCAATAGTGACTCTTATTACCAGAAAAAACTTTTGCTCGTAGGACCAGAAACTGCATGTGACTCTACTCCATTTAGGACTGGGAAACAAACGCTAGCTCGCCTTACAAGAAACACACTCTGCTTTTGAGAAAAATGCACTCTTCTACTCTACTGTGTTTCCTATGGGGTTCGAAATGTGAGCTTGCTCAGAACAAAAGAACTGTGCTTCCTACACACACGGGCCATATCTAGTTCAACTCTGCTTAGGAAACTGAAAAGAACAGAAGATCCTCTTCAGTCCAATACGCTGTACATGCTGGGTACAGACGCCAGTGCTATTTGCACTGTGTATGGCAAAGGGAGCGCAATAGTGACTCTTCTTAACAGAAAACAACTCTTGCTCGTAGGACCAGAAACTGCATGTGATTCAACTCCATTTAGGACTGGGAAACAAACGCCAGCTCGCCTTACAAGAAACACACTCTGTTTTTGAGGAAAGAGCACTCTTCTACTCTACTGTGTTTCCTATAGGGCCAGAACAGTGAGCTTGCTGAGTACAAAAGAACAGAGCTTCCTACACACATGGGCCATATCTAGTTCAACTCTGCTTAGGAAACTGACAAGAACAGTAGCTCCTCTTCAGTCCAATACACTGTACTTGCTGGGAACAGACGCGAGGGCTATTTGCACTGTGTATGGCAAAGGGAGCGCAATAGTGACTCTTCTTACCAGAAAACAACTCTTGCTCGTAGGACCAGAAACTGCATGTGTATTTCATCTCCATCTAAGACTGGGAAACAAACGCTAGCTGGCCTTACAAGAAACACACTCTGCTTTTGAGAAAAGAGCACTCTTCTATTCTACTGTGTTTTTTATGGGGTCCGAACAGTGAGCTTGCTGAGAACAAAAGAACTGTGCTTCCTACACACACGGGCCATATCTAGTTCAACTCTGCTTAGGAACCTGACTAGAACAGTAGCTCCTCCTCAGTCCAATACACTGTACTTGCTGGGAACAGACGCGAGTGCTATTTACACTGTGTATGGCAATGGGAGCGCAATAGTGACTTTCCTTACCAGAAAACAACTCTTGCTCGTAGGAACGGAAACTGCATGTGATTCAACTCCATTTATCACTGGGAAACAAACTCTAGCTCGCCTTACAAGAAACACACTCTGCTTTTGAGGAAAGAGCACTCTTCTACTCTACTGTGTTTCCTATAGGGCCAGAACAGTGAGCTTGCTGAGTACAAAAGAACTGTGCTTCCTACACACATGGGCCATATCTAGTTCAACTCTGCTTAGGAACCTGACAAGAACAGTAGATCCTCTTCAGTCCAATACACTGTACATGCTGGGAACAGAGTCCAGTGCTATTTGCCCTGAGTATGGCAATGGGAGCGCAATAGTGACTTTCCTTACCAGTAAACAACTCTTGCTCGTAGGAATGGAAACTGCATGTGATTCAACTCCATTTAGGATTGGGAAACAAACACTAGCTCGCATTACAAGAAACACACTCTGCTTTGGAGGAAAGAGCACTCTTCTAATCTACTGTGTTTCCTATAGGGCCAGAACATTGAGCTTGCTGAGTACAAAAGAACTGTGCTTCCTACACACATGGGCCATATCTAGTTCAACTCTGCTTAGGAACCTGACAAGAACAGTAGATCCTCTTTAGTCCAATACACTGTACATGCTGGGAACAGAGGCCAGTGCTATTTGCCCTGAGTATGACAATGGGAGCGATATAGTGACTCTTCTTACCAGAAAAAACTCTTGCTCGTAGGACCAGAAACTGCATGTGATTCAACTCCATTTAGGACTGGGAAACAAACGCTAGCTCGCCTTACAAGAAACACACTCTGCTTTTGAGAAAAGAGCACTCTTCTACTCTACTGTGTTTCCTATAGGGCCAGAACAGTGAGCTTGCTCAGAACAAAAGAACTGTGCTTCCTACACACACGGGCCATATCTAGTACAATTCTGCTTAGGAAACTGACAAGAACAGTAGATCCTCTTCAGTCCAATACACTGTACATGCTGGGTACAGACGCCAGTGCTATTTGCACTGTGTATGGCAAAGGGAGCACAATAGTGACTCTTCTTACCAGAAAACAACTCTTGCTCGTAGGACCAGAAACTGCATGTGATTCAACTCCATTTAGGACTGGGAAACAAAAGCTAGCTCGCCATACAAGAAACACACACTGCTTTTGAGAAAAGAGCACTCTTCTACTCTACTGTGTCCTATGGGGTCCAAACAGTGAGCTTGCTCAGAACAAAAGAACTGTGCTTCCTACACACACGGGCCATATCTAGTTCAATTCTGCTTAGAAAACTGACAAGAACAGTAGCTCCTCTTCAGTCCAATACACTGTACTTGCTGGGAACAGACGAGAGTGCTAATTGCACTGTGTATGGCAATGGGAGCGCAATAGTGACTTTCCTTACTAGAAAACAACTCTTGTTCGTAGGAACGCAAACTGCATGTGATTCAACTCCATTTAGGACTGCGAAACAAACGCTAGCTGGCCTTACAAGAAACACACTCTGCTTTTGAGGAAAGAGCACTCTTCTACTCTACTGTGTTTCCTATACAGCCAGAACAGTGAGCTTGCTGAGTACAAAAGAACTGTGCTTCCTACACACATGGGCCATATCTAGTTCAACTCTGCTTAGGAACCTGACAAGAACAGTAGATCCTCTTTAGTCCAATACACTGTACATGCTGGGAACAGAGGCCAGTGCTATTTGCCCTGAGTATGACAATGGGAGCGCAATAGTGACTCTTATTACCAGAAAAAACTTTTGCTCGTAGGACCAGAAACTGCATGTGATTCTACTCCATTTAGGACTGGGAAACAAACGCTAGCTCGCCTTACAAGAAACACACTCTGCTTTTGAGAAAAATGCATTCTTCTACTCTACTGTGTTTCCTATGGGGTTCGAAATGTGAGCTTGCTCAGAACAAAAGAACTGTGCTTCCTACACACACGGGCCATATCT